>NC_142928.1:88722333-88792333 GCF_046866305.1 Octopus bimaculoides
CTTGGGCAAGTGTCTTCTACTATAGTCTCAGGCTGACCAAAGCCTTGTGAGTGGATTTGGTAGTCGGAAACTGAAAGAAGTTCGTCGTATATGTATGTATGTATGTATGTATATATGTGTGTGTGTGTGTGTGTGTGTGTGTGTGTGTATGTGTGTGTGTGTGTGTGTGTGTGTGTGTGTGTGTGTGTGTGTGTGTGTGTGTGTGTCTTTGTGTCAGTGTTTGTTGTCCCACCATCGCTTGACAACTGATGTTCGTGTGTTTACTTCTATGTAACTTAGCGGTTCTGCAAATGAGACTGATAGAATAAGTACCAGGCTTACAAAGAATAAGTCCTGTTTGAGGTGGTGCTCCAGCATGACTGCAGTCAAATGACTGAAACAAGTAAAAGAATAAAAGAACGCACACACACACACACTGACACACACACACACTGACACACACACACTGACACACACACACTGACACACACACACATGGAATTATGGAGCATATGTGGTAATATGAGATGAAACAGAAGAAATACGCTTTGTAAAAATGCTAAGAAAATAAAGGCCAAGAAATGAAAGACATAGGTAGAATTTAAGTCTAGAAGAAATTTTAGGATTTCCATAAAGGATTTGAATATAATTAAAATATTAACATATGCAGCAATAGAAAGTATAGTTAAGGGGGAAAAAATTAGTGAAATATAGGTGAATGAATGGATATGTAGGAGTGAGAGAGATAGAGAGAGGGAGAAGGAGATAGACAGATAGATAGATAGATAGATAGATAGATAGATAGATAGGTAGAGAGAGATGGGGGCGAGAACAGAAGAGCAATAGGAAGAGAATGAACTGACCTGTGTAATCACTGTCAACCGATCTAGCTAGACAACCACTTAATACAGGAGAAATGAAGATCTGCACAAATACAGATTTTTTTTTCCAGTTTTAGTAGTTAGGCCTCTCTGTCTGGACCAATGTTTGTCATGTGTGGGAGGATGAGAGGAAGAGGGAGAGGCAGGGAAGAATGAGAAGTGCTGTAATGCAAATACACAAACACACGCACACACATTTATTTATACATACATACATACAAATATCTATATATATATATATATATATATATATATATATATATATATATATATATATATATGACATTATTGTCTGCAGTGTATGTCAGCAGGCAAAAAAGACAAAAAAACATCAAGCAGTTCTTTTATCTGATCAGCTGAATATATTGTTCTGTGTCTATGAATAAGTTTAGTTTGGAAATGAGAGTTTGCTTAATAACAGCAACTATCAAATCCAGCTGCAGTCAAGAACACAATAAAGCATTCAGATAGCCAGCTGATACCAGATGTGATTCACAATGCTAAATACTACTAAGAGTTAATTCATTTGGTGAGCTTCATCCAGGAGACAGAGACAACAAGATGTCTCCAGTCTAGCAAAATGATTAAGTTGTCCTGAAAGAGGACAATAATGAAAAGACAGTTAATTACATACAACTCCACTGTTTACTGCTTGATCTATCAACTGAAATATTGATTGAAATCTGTTTCATAGTTTTCCATGCAACCAGTCTTTTAATGAATCTTTACTGATTCAAAATTGAAATTAAAAAAAAAATATGAGCTGTGTTTCTTTACTTTAAACTTGTGTGACAACTTGCCCCTGTCTCTGTCTGTCTGTGTGTCTCTTTCTCATATACGTGCACATATATGTACATGCATACAATGTATATGTGTCTGCATACACATGCATGTGCATGCATGCATATATATGCACATATCCATAAACACACCTACACATATGTAGACATGCACACACACACATATACAGATGCCACACATGTACACAAGCACACACACACATGTACACATGCACACACACACGTACACATGCACACACACACAGATGTACACATGCATATACACACACACGTACACATGCACACACACATGTACACACACATATACATGTATACACATGTGCACATGCACACACACATGCACATGTATACACATGTGGACATGTATACACACGTGCATATGCTCACACACACGTGCACAGTACACACACACATGCACATGCATACACACAAATATACATATGTACACACATTATACATGCACATACATGTACACATGCACTGACGTACACATGCACCCACACTTTGTTTCAGTTATTGGACTGCGATCATATTGAGGTGCTGTCTTGAAGGGTTTAGTCAAACAATTCAATCCGAGTACTTTTATAGCCTGGTAGTTATTCTTTCTCTCAATCTTACTTCCTGTGTCTGTTGCACATGTAGTTTGAAGGGCCAGCTTTGTCACACTATGTGTCACGCTGAATCTCCCCGAGAACTACATTAAGGGTACATGTGTCTGTGGTGTGCTCAGCCACTTGCACATTAATTTCACGAGCAGGCTGTTCTGTTGATTGGATCAACTGGAACCCTCGTCATCGTAACTGACAGAGTGCCACGCAACATATATATATATATATATATATATATATATATATATATATATATATATATATATATATCACCATCGTTTAACGTCTGTTTTCCATGCTGGCATGGGTTGGACGGTTTGACTGAGGTCTGGAGAGCCAGCGGCTGCACCAGGCTCCAATCTGATCTGGCAACATTTCTACAGCTGGATGCTCTTTCTAATGTCAACCACACTGAGAGTATAGTGGGTGCTTTTTACGTGCCACTGGCGCATGAGCCAGTCATGTGGGCCTGGCATCAACCACGTTTGGAGAGTGCTTTTTAAGTGCCACTGGCACAGGGGAGAGACAGGGGGTACTGGCATCAGTCACGTTCAGATAGTGCTTTTTACATGCCACCAGCATGGGAGCCAGTCAGGGGGTACTGGCCACAGCTACGATATTGGTTTTATTTAACTCAACAGGCCTTCTCATGCATATCATATCACCTGACACATCAGGGGTACTCTTAACTGGGCCAGATATGCATGGCTGTGATCTCACTTCAGTTGCTGGTCTCAGTCTCCTATCATTACCTCTGTGAGGCACAATGTTTGAAGGTCATGCTTCAACACCTCATCCCATGTCTTCCTGTGTCTACCTCTTCCACAGGTTCCTTCCACAGTTAGGGAGTGGCACTTCCTCACACAGCTGTCCTTATCCATATGTAACACATGACCATACTAGTGCAGTCATCTCTCTTGCACACCACATTTGATGCTTCTTGTGCCCAACTTTTCTCTTAGGGTGCTTACATTCTGTTGTGTATGCACACTGACATTACACATCCAGCGGATCATGCTAGCTTCATCTTTTTCAAGCCGATGCATATCCTCAGCAGTCATGGCCCATGTTTCAATGCTATGTAGCATGGTAGTTCACACACATGCATCATACAGTCTAACTTTCATCCTGAGCGAGAGGCCCTTAGTTGCCAGCAGAAGTAAGAGCTCCCAGAACTTTGCCCAGGCTATTCTTATTCAAGCTGCTGCACTTTCAGAGCAACCACCCCCACAACAGACTTGGTCACCTAATGGAAACTATTGACTTCGTCTAGTTTCTCCTCCTGGTATGTGGTGGAATCTGTTTTCTGAACATCATTATTTATTGCCCCTGTGCATCTGCCACACACAAAAACTATCTTCCCGGTTAACCTTCCTTTGACATTGCTTCACCTTTTATGTGTCCATCGCTTACACTGAGTACATAGTATGGAGTTTCTACCTACGCCTTTTCTACAGATCCAGCAGGGACATCTACCTGAAGGGGTTTGTGATTTGACAGCCTTCCTACTTACTAAGACTTTGGTTTTTGCTAGGTTAATCCTAAGGCCCTTCAATTCTAGACCTTGCTTCCACACCCTAAACTTCGTCTCTAGTTCTAGTAGTGACTCGGCTATGAGGGCAAGGTCATCTGCACAGAGAAGCTCCCAGGAGCATCTTGTCTTGAATTCTTCTGTAATTGCCTGGAGGACTATGATGAATAAGAGGTGGCTGAGGACTGATTCTTGGTGAACTACTTCTACTCTGAATTCTTCACTATACTCGTTGCCAACCATTACCTTACAAACAGCTTCCCTGTACAAGGCTTGTACAGCTCTTACCAACCACTTGTCTATCCCCAGTTTCTGTATTGACTACCAGATAAGGGATTGGGGACCCTGTCAAAGGTTTTCTCCAAGTCAACAAAAGTCAAGTACAGGGGTTTATCTTTGGCTAGATATTTCTCCTGCTGTTGCATAACCAGAAATATAAGCATCAGTGGTGCTTCTGCCTGGCATAAAACCAAACTGCATCTCATCTAGGCTAACTCTCTCCCAAATTAGTTGGACTATGACCCTCTCTATAACTTTCATCACCTGATCCAATAATTTGATACCCCTGTAGTTATTTCTATCTAAAGTATCACCTTTACCCCTGTAGCAGTTGACTATGGTGCTGCTATACCAGTCATTGGGTATGACTCCTTCGTGAACTACCTGATTTACAATATGGGTGACTAGACCATAACCCACACCACCCTATATTTTAAGCATCTCAGCGGTGATTCCTGATGGGCTAGGTGCTTTCCTTGTCTTCATATTCTTAATTGCTTTATCTACTATGGTACTGCTGATTTGGGTAGCTGGTCCCTCATTTGGGTCAACCTTTGGCAGACACTCCTCCTCCCATTCAGCAGTCTTTCATAATGGCATCTCCAAGCCTCTTTCTTTGCAGAATCATTTGACACAAGGGCACCATCATCCATGTGGACACATTTCTTTCCTATGACATTGTGGTTTTTTTCTCACACACTCTCTTGCAATCTGTAATACTTCAGCTCATATTGCTGAACATTGGCAAACTTCTTTTCTGCTACTCCTATGGCTATATACACCTGTCTCCTAGCTTCCCTTTTGGCTATCTGATACAATCTCCTGCTACTCCCACTCTTCCAGGCCTTCCAAGCCTGTTTCTTTGTTCTAATGGCCCTGTCTACAGTATTGTTCCACCACCATGTTACCCGAGGTCTTTGGAAGAGACTTTGCACCAGCCGCAGATTTGGTCTGTGGCACTCAGGAAGCTGTCTCGCAGGAATTCCCAGCTGCCTTCTATATCACAGGACTGTAGCTCCTCCTCCCTATCATCAAATTTCTCGGTAAGGATATCCCTAAATCTCTGACCATGTGAAGGGTTCTTAAGCTTCCAAGTCCTTCTTTTCCAGATTGGTCTGCTTTTTGGCATCCTTCTGGCCTCAAGTTTAGAGTCACTAATAACTAGTCTATGTTGTGAGGTACATTCTTCACCAGGGAGGGTCTTTGTGTTTAAGAGCAACCATGCATCCTGCTGTGTGGTGAGAATGAAATCAATCTGGTGAGCAGAGTCACCTGATTGATAGGTTATCAGGTGGTTAGCTGGCTTCCTGAAGTTGGTGTTGCAGATCACTAGGTTATTTGCATTGCAGAACTTCAGGAGCCTAGTTCCCTCTTCATTTCTGGAACCAACACCATGGCCCCCCATGTACACCATGGAAAATACCAGGTTGCTGTCTGACATGCCCATTAAAATCTCCAGCCACAAAGATGAGATCATTGTCACTCATCTTTGAGGTAGCCCGCAGAAGAATATCATAAAAGTGATCCTTCTGTTCATTTGGTAGGCTCATGTGTGGGGCATAGGTAGACACACACACACACACACACACACACACACACACACACACACACAGGCTTGTTTCAGTGTTTATCTACCAAAATCCATTCACAAGCTATAGCAGAAGATGCAATGGACTGAATCTGGAACCGTGTGGTTGGGAAGCAAACTTCTTACCACATAGCCATGTCTGCTATTTATACATATATATATATATATATCCTGTGCTCTTTGATCATAACACATAAAACCATTCCATCTATTAGTAAAACTCACAAATGACAAAGTCACTTGTTTAATATGTTGTTAGCTTGGTACAAAAATAATTGTGGTCTTTGTTATTTTAAAATCCGATGCTTGTTTTGGAATAAACTTTTATCTAACTACATTTGGTCTAAACCATGCCAGCATGGAAAATGGACGGTAAAGGATGATGATGATTTGTGTAATATGTTATTTGGAAATTTAAGCAGATTTTGGTCCCCTTGATTCATGCTAATAGGTTTGCTTTCACTGTTTACTCTTGCTTGTCAAATTGAACATGGAGAAAACAAAAATAAATATAAAAAAATAAATAAGCAATTTCCAGCAAATTTATTGTAAGATCTCAAAATGGAACACAATACAGTGGAGATTGCTTGCAATATCAACCAAGCAGTTGGTCAGGAGGCCATCAACAAATACAGCTCAACATTGATTCAAAAGGTTTACGTGGTGGAGATGAGAGGTTTTGATATATCGAATGTTGTGAATGATCTTCTATGGTTGACAACAACCAGCTAAGGACCATTATCAAAAAAGTGGATCCATACAAAATAACTCAAGAGATGGAAGAAAAAAAGAAAGCACTGACCATTTAACTGTTGTTTGACATTTGCACCACATTGCAAAGTCAAAACAACCTTGACAGATGGTTGCTGCATGAGTTGAATATAAATTTATAAAAAAAAAAAAAAAAGGAAATAGTTGTTAAGAAGTTTGCTCTGCATTTCCTTTGTGTAACAAAAATTATTTCTCGATCATGTTGTGACAAGTGTCAAAAAAGGAACGTAGCAACTGACAATATCTGAACTGAAGCGAAGCACCAAAACATTTTTCCAAACGAGAAGGTTATGACCAATGGTTGGTGGTTGACAGGTAGAAGTGTTGACTAGTAATCTTGAATTCTGACAAAACCATCATAGCTGAAATGTGCTGCCAGGAACTTAGAAAAAGCACCAAGAACTTCAATGTTTACATCTAGCATTTATCAATTGAAAAGAACCAATTGTTCTCCATGACAACACCCAAACATGTTTTTGAAATGTCTGTAGAAATTGAATAAACTGGGCTATGAAACTATGTCACCCACTTTACTTCTCCAATTGACAAACTACTTTTTCAAGCATCTCAAAAACTTGCAAAAGTTACTAACAACCAATTCAATTCTTATGAAATACTAATTTCAAATTTTGGCACAAGGCCAGCAACTTCGGGGGGAGGGTTAAGCTGATTGCACTGACACCAGTACTTAACTGGTACTTATTTTATTGACCCCGAAGGAATGAAAGGCAAAGTCAACCTTGGCAGAATGTGAAAATGGATGAAGGCCCCTAAGCATTCTGCCTAGCATGCTAACGATTCTGCTAGCTCACTGCCAAGATACTGAAATGCTTTAACAACTAGGCAGCAGTTCAGAATACCTTTACAAAGAAATCAATCAGTTCTATAACATTAGAATTCTATGCTACCAGAAACAGATTTGTTTCTGGTTGGTAAAAATGTGAATGCTCTAAAGGTTATTGTTTCAATATATTTGATTCTAAGGTAATATATATTGCTTCAATGTTGTGAGCTAAATGCTAGAATAATTTATTTTGCATTAACCTGATACTTGTACATCCCAGATAGTGCACTCACTGAAAACTTACACACTCAGACACATAAATTCTGGGTAACATCCAAAACAAGCAATCTACCTAGAATAAGGAGTAAAATAGAGTGGATATGGTATTGAACCACCAATTCATAAGTCTTGAGTTCAGATCCACAGCAGGAATTACATTGTGTATTTGAGCAGTACATTTAATTTTGTGCCACAAGTTACATAGGCATTGTAAATATGTATCTTATCTGAGGTTAAACAACACCCATGGGAGAAATATTTCTCATTTATCTATCATCATAAAAGTAAAGCCATGCACTAGTAGTGAAGATCCTCTTGAAGTTTAAGAGATATTTACATCTTCAAAATAGCTTGATAGAAAAACTTCACTCGTTAACAATTTATAACTACTGACACATTCAGAATCTGTATCTTCCTATCTCTTCTACTTGCACTATGAAATTTCTTTTTAGTGGCCTCGGTACCAATGAAATTTAACACTATTTCACCTGCTCAACTCCTATCATCCTTACTATGGCCTTACTTCTCAGTTTGATGTACTAAATGCATTACTCCATTATTCTACAGAACAAGATCTGTCTACATTATTTACATTTGACAGATATTTGTCCTCATCTTGTTTGTTGTTAACACAATGTTTTGGTTGATATACCTTCCAGCCTTCATCAGGTATCTTGGGGGGAAATTTCGAATCTGGGTTCTCATTCCTAAGGTATTTTTTGATGTTATTATTGTTATTATTCATGTCACTGCCTAGAATTGAACTCGGAATCTTGGGGTTAGTAGTCCATGCTCTCATAGTCCACAGGCATATGGCGTAGTGGTTAAGAGCGTGGGCTACTAACCCCAAAATTCCGAATTCAATTCCAGGCAGTGACATGAATAATAATAATAATAACAACATCAAAAAATACCTTAGGAATGAGAACCCAGATTCGAAATTTCCCCCCAAAATACCCGATGAAGGCTGGAAGGTATATCAACCAAAACATTGTGTTAACAACAAATAAGATGAGGACAAATATCTGTCAAATGTAAATAATTCCTCATCTCTTAAATATAAAACTGTAAGATCTGTCTAAATCAGCAGTTCTCAGCTGGGGTCCATGTAAGGTTTTGTTAAAATTTATCTGCAATAAATTGCTTATACTTCTACAATACATAAAATATTTTAATTTTTTAATACAATTCCTAATAATATTTAATTATAAAAACACAATAGGATTCTTTTTTCATATACTGAATGGTGATGGAGGTCCAATTAAAGTAAAATAGGAAAATGGGGTCTATAGGCAAATAATGGTTGAGAACCACTGCTCTAAATTACCTTTTCCATTCATTTATCTGTAACAAATTAACCATAAAATTAGCTTTGTTAGCCTTACAGAGTCACCCATGCTAAAGTAAAGTGAAGTTACCTTCTCAAGTCATATCACCTCATAACGGTCAGTTTCTCAGTTTCATGGTGTACATATTCCCCACCTGGATGGGACACTGGTCTGTTGCAGAATTACTCATTTTTGCTGGCTGAGTGGACTGGAGCAACGTTAAGTGAAGTGTTTTGCTCAAGAACACAACATATCACCTGGTCCAGGAATCAAAACCACAATCTTACGATCATGAGTCCAACACCCTAACCACTAAGCTACGTGCCTCCACAGTCACCCTTGTACTCTGAGATATTGTGATGTAAAAGATTATGGACACTGTACCTTATTAACTTACTCAAACTTTGTATGTCTAACTTTATGAATTTCAGACAGTTTGTCCAGGTCACGTGTTTTGTAAAAACAGCTCCAATAACCTGCCAGTAGTAATTCAAATCTTACTATAGGCATCACATTCCAACCACATAAAAGATTACTTAATCCAAAAATGAATTTGATTTGCTCAATATAGCAGTCAAATCTTGTCTGAACAAATACTCTCCATTACAATGGGGACCATATATTTTGAGTTCTACATATTAAGAAAGAATGCATTAGATTCATATAGAAAGAAGACAACCGATGTTACTGCAGATGAAATTCATGATATTTTATCCAAACTAACATGCTGGGTGTCCATGCCAGAGACTGTTGAAACATAGCTGATCAAGATTACATGAAAGCATAAGACTACTTGATTTTACTCAAGTTCATCAACAAAATGAGTACAACTTCTCCCTCATGGCTGCATATATGATGTTAGAAAAATGGCAATTATTGCAACAACCTGTGTCACCATCATCATAATTTTACATCAGCTTTCATGCAGATTTGGATTGGGTGTATTCTCATAGTCTGAATCTTTTCTGACTCAGTGTTACTATCTTCCAAGATTGGATGGAGAAACAGGTCTTAATATGTTCCATTTTTGGTATAGTTTCTATGGCTGGATGCCTTTCCTAATATCACCCACCTTATAGAGTGTACTGAGTGCATTTTATCACAGTACCAATATGAGAGTTTGTCATGTCCTTGGCAAGAATAAAAGATCTTCTCAACTCTGTATTATCTCCATTCATTCACCAATCACAAAGCACTGGGGAAGATGTGCAGGAGAGGAAATTATTTCATCAAATCAGAAATGATAAAAGGCAATGTCTATCTTTGCAATATTTGAACTCAGAACATGAAGGTGTGTAATAAATAACCTTTTCTACTCTAGGCACAAGACCTGAAATTTTAAGGGAGGGGACTAATCGATTACATCGACTCCAGTTTTTCACTGGTACTTAATTTATCGATCCTGAAAGGATGAAAGGCAAAGTCAAACTTGGCAGAATTTGAACTCAGAATATAGCAACAGGCAAAATACCACAAGGTGGGTAATAAATAACACTAGACATTTAGTCCATTTCTGCCACTTCACCTTATATCATCATCACTTGGACATTCTTGAGGCCTACAGCTCACAGGTCTGGTTACTTGATTTCCATGGTGAGACCACAACATTCCCCTTGAATGGGATACCAGTCTGTCATGGGGTTACTCATTTACAGCTGAATGGACTGAAGCAATATGAAATGAAGTGTTATGCTCAAGAAAACAACACACTTTCCAATCCAGGAATCAAAACAATGCTCTTGCAATCATGAGTGTGTCACCCTCACAACTAGGCCATGTGCCTTCTTCACCTTATAAAAAAAAGTAGTAAAAGGGTAGATCTCTTACCTGAAGTTGTCTGTAGTCCAAAGGGAAAAAGATTCTTCTTTCCACGGCTATAACCTGACTTCTGGACAATGGTTCGAATTGAAGAATATATCAACGAAGAACGTTGCAAAAGTAGGTTCTTTGACAAAAGATTCAGCATCAGTTTATTGATCTGGAAGAAAACAAGAATGAAATTCTGAGTACAATAGTAGTGATGGAAAAAAACTTGTAGTGAATATAGACTTGCTAACATTTCATACGGAATAATCATCAATCTTTTTCATTATCATTTAATTGCGCAATTTTTCATGTATGTAGGAGTTAGCTGAGATTTGTTGAGACAGAATTTTCCACAGCAGGATACTCTTCCTCTCACCAACTCTTACTCATTTCCAAGTAAGGTAATGTCTTCCCTACTCCAAACAGATTTTCATGGAAGATTGTGAACAAGCATCATTACTTGGATAATAGTGAAGTTCGCTTACAATAAGCATGCAATGTCAAGACAGGGAGACACAAAAACACTACATATGTATGAATAGCAAAATATATGACGAACTACTTTTCAGTTTCTGTTTTCCAAAGATAACCTGGTTGTGTGCATGATTGAATTGTGATTTCTATGTGGCAAAATGTGAGGTTGGATCGAATCCATTACTATAAGGTCTTTCCCAGGCCAAAAGTGAAAGTGTTTTTCCTTGGATATAAAATGAAAGGAAATCTTTGATGATAGATAAAGTGTGTGTGTGGGGGATGGGAATATTTTCATGAGCAATTATTTAATCCTTGCCATGTCATATTCGCAATAATATATGAGTTTAATAACTTGCACAAGAGAGAGCGATCTTTTGAAAAATTTATTCGCAAAGACAATTTCTTACAACAAAGTTTCTTGGCACACTTCCATTGATTTCTATCAGCAAGATGCAGGTTTCCATTCAGTTTTATTTCATCAACATGACTAGGACAACATTGAATGTGATGAAGATGGCTATAACTTCACAGAAAAGTATCTGTGACTTATGTAATTGCAGGTAATGGTTTTAACTCCTCAGTTAATATTTGATACACCTGAGAAATTAATACCCATGCTTTTTCATATGTTAATTAGGAATTTAATTAACATATTTGGTAGGTCTAACTTTAGTAATGATAATGTCCAACAACTTGCTTTGTTCTAAGTGGCAATTCATATTTTACTTTCATTTCTTCATACTTTAGGAAAGCACTTTCTCTTTTCGGTCTAAAAGTCACTTACTTTGGCAAAATAAATACTTTCACTTGCATGGAGCCATGGAATGAAGTGCCAAACTGTCTTATTTTCAACATTACTAGTTTAATGTCAATGACATATTTTTTCAATGCCATAATTGTGTGTATGTGTGTGTGTGTGTGGTTTCCATATGTCTCATTTTAACTAAGTCTGACCAGGTTTTTATCCCAATTGATCTGAAATTATGTCCTGTTTTTGAGAAAATTTAATTTGCTATTATTTTTATACCGGTTTGTTAGAAAAGTTATGCGGTATTGATACTAATTGGTCTTGCTAGCACATTTTGAAACACCTGTAGCAATAATCCAACTAGGATTTGAAGTCAAAACCTTTCTGCTCCACTCTCATGCCAATCAGAATTGTTTCTTCAATTCAAAAATGAAAAAAAAAAAAAAAAGAAAGGAAAAAGATAGTCAGTGAAAAACTAGATGGCCTCCAGAAAAACCAGTCAGTGAAATCTTCATAGACTGCTTTGCATGAGAAATAGTGAGATTTGTTTTACATGAGAAATAGAGAGACTGCAGAGATTAGACAGTTCAACTCATCCCACAGACAATTCACTAAAATTGTTAGAAAGACCTGTACAACTTGCCAGGACATCTCTATTTTTGTCTTCCAGTTTTTAACTCTTAACCAAGCCACAGAGAAACGATGGATTTTTGACAACTATACTTAATTCCTCTTCTTTCTTTCTCTCTTACTCACACACATACACACGTTCAGGGGAAATACAAACTTCTTTCCAGTGAGTGCTCATATTCCTTTGCTGTGCACACACACATACACACACAAACTTTTGGATTAAATAACAATGAATTTTTTCATTGTTTGATGAATAAGTAATTCAATCTGTATATTTTATCACTGTTTTTCTAGCCATATTATTAATTGTATAAATTTCTTCTAGTGTCGACATGTCCCAGAATAAACCTAATGTATTGCATACTTCATATTTCACTTTACTTCGATAGTTCATAGATATTTCCCTTAAAAAATTTTAATTTATTATACAAAGTGTACATTTATAAAAGAACTCAAATTTTGCACTATAATCACTGTTTTGCAGAATTCTCTAGGGTACGTAAAGGTAGGTCAGATAGTTAAAGATTTGAAATCTCAAAGCAAGTTTTTATACAAGTTCATCAGGATTAGGTACCTTTTTTTTAAAAAAAAAGGAAGAAAAGAGAAATAATCAAATTGGAGTTTCTCATTGTCTCATTGTTAGTAAAGAAGCCACTTTGATACTAAGAGAATTGATGAAATGAATATGTGTCAAAGTCACTTGTTCATCATATATTGTTACTTTAGAAAGAAAAATCCAGTGGAGCAGAAAAGAAAAAAGACTAGAAAAACAGAGTTAATTTTATATCATGTTGGGATTTTTTCTGAATAGCAATGAATGTAGGTAAACTGGAATGGTTAACTAGTGTAGTATTTGTATTCTGCACATAGTCTGGTTGTCAAAACAGAATCAGCCAAAATTATTTGTATGAGAGAACTGCTGTTGGCCTTTTGGTAGAAAAAGAATTTCATTTGCAGTTATACTTTGCCATTCGTGACTATCAATCAGCTATTGTGTTTACTCATCAATAGCATTTTGTCTCGCAATATCAGCTTGCTACTCACTGACTCAAATCTATCACTGTGTTTATCAGACTGTTTAACTGCTTGTTGTTCATTACTCTTTTTATAAGCTGTGGTCAGCATAGTCAAAGCTTGACTGATTGAAAATCAATCAGCAATTTTGGATTTGTTAGAATTTTTCACTGATGTTTGTCAAAGAATATGATGTGTAGTTGTAGAGGATCGTTGGTTAAATTTTTCTTGATGTTATCACATCCTTAAGTTGTTTTGACCAGATTCCGAAAATTTTGAGAAAAATTATTGGTCAGATTTTAAAAACTGCTTGAACAATACATAGAATAGGCACAGGAAGTGAACACTGAATAAGTCTTCAAAGAAAAAAAAAAAAGAAAAAATGGGGGTGGAGGGTATCAGGTGTACTGTATCAGGTGAACCATGGAGGTTCTGAAGGATGTAATGTCTCAACAGGAGGCAATTTATCCCATATTTCAGCAATTCTGAGTGTGAAAAAAATAATTCCGAAAGTCATAGAAACTGTGTTTTTTTATTTTTTTTATTTTGTAAGCACGTCCAAGAGTGTTAGACATGGAATTCAAAAAGGTGCCCAAGGTTGTTAGTTGGAAAGATGGTGGATAATCTTGTGGGTGTCTCCCAAGTCAGTTACCAAATGTATGAGCCTTAATGTGTCCATGTCCAGGGAAGCAAGATATTCAAAATATGGGAGATGCCCGACAGCGGGTATTTGTTTGGCTGCATGTTTCTGAACAGTTTCCAAGAGATTAATATGCTGAGTAGGGCTCCAGGTTGGTGATGCAAACTCTTTGCATGGATGTACCATAGCCATATACAACTTTAAGCAGCTAGCTGGAGAGTGACTGGCAAAGATTTTGCTGAGTGATGCTAAGATGCCCTCAGCCTTCTTGACAATCTTAGAGATATAGCTTGTTGAATGCAGATTGCTGTTGACAATAATACCCAGGTCACATTCACTAACAGATTTCTTAAGATTGGTGTTGTTGAGGGAGTATGTAAAAGCTGAGTTTTCCCTCCCAAAATTCATGGTGATGCATTTGTATGCAGCCAGCTTGAGTTGCCAGTCAGCAATCCATTACTACATTGTGTCCAGGTCTGATTGCAGGAAAGATCTATAGCACATAGGATCTGTACTTTTTAACTCAAGGTACAACTTGATGTCATTTGCATATTTCAACCCTGAAACATTCAAGTTGGCATCTATGCAACAAACAATAATATATAATAATAATAATAATAATATAATAATGTATGCAACAAACAACAGAGGCCCAAGAATGGATCTCTGTGGTACACCAGAGGATGAAGAATGATGTCCTAGAACTGTGACTACCTCTTTTCAACAGAGAATGAAGGACCTCGACTGGTTAAAGAGATCATCTTACACACCCATTGTACAGTTTTGCCACGTGTCATTTGTGTGGCACAGAATCAAAGGCTTTAGCAAAGTCAAGATAGATAAAATCCACCCATGAGCCACCATCAGTGATTTGGGTGATGTCCTCAAGAAACTTGATGAGTTGGCTACAGCAGCTAAAGTTGGGAATAAATCCAAATTGTGAGGGCTAAACAAGGTTGTGAGAGCTCCAGAAGTTTCAGAGTATTTCTTTGACACAGGACTCCATCAGTTTGATGATGCAGCTATTAAGACTGACTGAAAGGTAGTTGACAGGTGATGTACAATCACCCTTTTTAAATAGGGGAATGACACTGGCAGTTTTCCTCTGCTCTGGGGTGACACAGTTAATTATTAAGGCAAAATTGGAAGAAAAATAAAAGCTGGTGCAAAAGAAATAATCCACCATGTTTGAGAAGCAAGACTGGAGAAGCATAGTTGGTCTTATTCTTGAGGTGGCATTGCAGCCTTGCAGGTGTAAATTTCATAGATGTTATAGAATTTGATGTTGGAGGTGGTAAGATGGTACATTTGGATCTTCAACAGTAAAAATGCCAGCATAGCATTCAGTAATAAGTTCTGTGCATTCTTTGGGATCGTCAATAATTCGACCTGTGAGGGGATTGCAAAGAGGGCTGCACATATTTCCAGAACACTTTGCTGTTAGGATTAATTGCTATATATTGTTAAAATTCATTGCTATATGTTGCTAAAATTTGTGTCACTTGCATGAGATAGTTGGATGATCTATTATTGCGCCGCCTTCTATTCTCCTCTGTTCTATGGTCTATATTCCTGTTCAGCATTACATTCTCTCCTGGTAAGTCAAACTGTTGCAGTCTCTTCAATTGTACTTTGGGGATTTTTAAAGCATTTGTGTAGTACTGATGCTTCGCATGTGATCCAGATTGAACCGGGAATGTTCTGAAGTGTAGTATTAACATCTCCAGAATCATAAAATTTGAACCAGTTTGGGCATTGTAACTCAGCACTGTAACAGTTCCAGTCTGCTTTTCTCTAGTCAGAGTGAGCAGTTTGGAGGTGGTGATGCTTCTTGTTTCTGCTGATAAGAGAGGGATTAGCAATGACCATAGCATGACTGGAGTCCTCAGTAGTGACACTGATAACCATTTCAGGAGTGGTGGTAAAGTGTAGCTTAACGTGTTGTTACCTCTTGTGTAGCAGGTAACTACTTGGGACCAACTTGTATCCAGTACTACATCAAGGAAATCATTTGCACTTTGCAGCCAAAGAAAAGTTTCCCAATTACTCTCAGGGTAGTTGAAGTAACCAACACTGAAAACGTAAGTGGCTGTTTTCCTAGATGCAGCTTTGAGGATGGCAGAAAGCTGTGTCTTGATAATTTGGTAGATAGTAAACAACTCCAAGTAACAGTGTTGACATGTTTATGCATATATCACAAAAGAATGTCTCTGGTTGTGGTTGGTTCAAATCATCACAAGGAATTGCTGACCACTACATTTATATTTTTTTCTCCTTGTTTCTCTCCTTATTTCTTTGCGTTCCTTTCACTTGAAGAGCGTAGCTCGAAACGTCAAAGACTTTCTCTATTCCCGAGCATTAAACTAATACATCCATTTGTTGTTTACACCACCTGTCTTTGTCTGTTGCCTTTTTCGTAAATTCTCCCATATATATATATATATATATATATATATATATATACACACATACACACACACGTTTATGTACATGTATCTAAAAATCTATACCTACTGCTTCTATGTTTTAATTGTTCCTTTCTAATATTTCTTTGTTATCTTACTTTTATCTGTGATGATTTTATTACCTTCTAGTCTTCTTTTCAGGTTTTGATAAACTAATTAGTCAATCTGTTTAATCCAAGTAATTTTAAAGAGCCTTGTCCCTCGTTTGTCAAGAAGTCTCTCTTACCTTCAGCAATGTAGAACACAAGGTACTTGAAGTCATTGACCTCCTTGAGTTGTGTACCATCCTTGTAACATATTTGCAGGTGGCTTTTATCTTCATTGATGGTTATGTATTCAGTATTTTTTGTACTGAGAAAGACTCTGGTTTCAGCATTCTCAAGTGATGTTAACAACACTAGCACATTACACAGGTGTGAGCTGTGAAAGCAAGACTATCAGTATAGTCAAGCACAGAGAGATACATACACGATTTGCTGACATTTTGATGGTGAGGATTTTAAGAGGATATATAACATTGCCTTTCTGTTGACACTATCAAATACCTTGGATAATTTCCTAAATACAATTGATGCCTTTTGCTTGTAGATTCTGAGTTCTTCTATGAATCCTTTCCAAGGAAAGGATCTGCAGCAGTGTTGATCAGCTTTTGCTGAAGCTGCTTTGGTTTCATTGTAGGATGGAATAAATATGAGGGGAAAATTCTATTGAGGAGTTCTAGATTTTTGAGACTAGGAAGGGAGAGTGTAATTCCACTATTCCAAGGAAGATGAACATCACCTTGTTTGGAAATAGAATAATTGAAGACTTCAAAAAAGCTGTTGGTTTGTTTTCTTTAGAGGTCTCATTCCAGAAGTCCAACAGATAATTATAGAAGAGTGGACTTTTCTGAATGCTGGCCAAGGTGTTATTTTGACAAGCAGTGTTGCTTAACTCTTTTATTTCTGGAGAGCTTCTATGGTAAATGACTCCTTCTGGATCAGCGAACTGTCTGCTATTTTGTGCCTGGGAGAATATGTTACTGACATTCTGTGAAACCAAGGTATAGATACCCCCTCACCCATATTACAGTTGCCTCAGGTTACATGATGTCACGCTTACAGGAATTGTATAGTATGACAACTGATTTCAGGATATCGTCTGTAATCTCAAATTTTAAGAATAAAAGTTAGTTTCTTCTTGGCCAGAAGTTTGCTTCTTGGCATTTAAACTCAGATCACAGTAGTTAATTTCAAAAACTACAATTACAACACCCACCCACACAATATGTGTGTGTGTGTGTGTGTAAGTGTTACTATAAACATGGAGTGTGAGGTGGAGTTTTTCACTGAGAATATTTATCTATATTTTCTTGGGTCATGATGAGTATCTGTTTTCTAACAAAAATCAACTTTCACCACCATGACTATTTATCATCAACACAGCTACCAATAGAACCATTGCCATTACCAACTCTTTAATGGCCAAAGAATAGCAACAATTGTTTAGTATGAACAAGTTGAGAATTTCCATCTGAAACAAAAATAATTATGAGATAATGTTGTGCTCAAGTGTATTTAACTTGTTTTTGATCTTAGGGCAATGGGGATTGACAGCAGCAATATAATCAACAAGGACAATACGATCAGTGTCAGCACTAACAATAAATGCCAATCGCCAGCAGTATTGGATTTACCAACAATTCAAGATATCTGGAAAGAAGTCATCAAGTATAGTCTCAAGAAGGTAGTAGTGTGAAAAGGAGCTGTAAAAGGATTACACTGGATAGTAAACTTGATATTCTAAAAGGTTTTTTATGCAGAAGAAAATAAAAAAAAACAGCCACATTACTAAAGCAAAGCTTGTAGCATGACCATACATGACGAAAGGGAAACATTCAGTAAAGTGTTCAAGATGTTACTCCATCAATGGTTTGAACCTTATTTTTTCATAGATCTAATGTGATGTTTAAAGTGAGATGGCTTTTCAATGTATGAATTCAAAACCTTATATGGCCAGATTACATCTGTGACTCTACAAATTTTCCTCAAGCAACAAGTCTACATCAAATTCAGAAAGATATGACACTTGCAAATGATATAGGGTTTGATATAGAGGATGATACAGTTGAGTTGCTAGTGTTGCACAGAGAAAGTTTATTTGAAGAGATAATGATGTTGCCAGTGCTGCTGGACTGGCTCCAGTGTAGGTGGCACGTAAAAAACACCTTTTTGAGCGTGACCGTTGCCAGTACCGCGTGACTGGCCCTCGTGCCGGTGGCACATAAAAGCACCCACTACACTCTCGGAGTGGTTGGCATTAGGAAGGGCATCCAGCTGTAGAAACTCTGCCAGATCAGATTGGAGCCTGGTGCAGCCTTCTGGCTTGCCAGTCCTCAGTCAAATCGTCCAACCCATGCTAGCATGGAAAGCGGACGTTAAACGAGGATGATGATGATGATGATGATGATGATGTAGTTAAAACTTAAAACAAAAGCAAACTGAAAATACAGATGACAATATGGAAATTCTAGTAACTACACTTGTCTGAAAAGAATATTGTTACACTCTTGATACTTATAGGGGAAAATCTGCAAATTTTTGCTGATAACAACCCTTATTTTGAACATAACTTAAAAAATACAAGAGGAATTTACAATGATTTCAGTTCTTATATTGAGTTGTACAAATAGGTGATGTGCCATAAACATCATATCTTATCTTATGCGCCCTTTTAAAGCCTAGCCAGACTCATGGGCCTGGTTTCCCAGTTTCTATGGCGTATGTGTTCCCCACTCAGCTGGACGGGATGCCAGTCCATCGCAGCGTTACTCAAGAAACAGGAAGAAAGAGCGAGAGAAAGTTGGGGCGAAAGAGTACAACAGGGGTCGCCACCACCCTCTGCCAGAGCCTCATGGAGCTTTTAGGTGTTTTCGCTCAATAAACACACAACGCCCGGTCTGGAAATTGAAATCGCGATCCTCCGACTGCGAGTCTGCTGCCCTAACAACTGGGCCATTGTGCCTCCACAAATAAATGCGCCCCTTTAAAGCCTAGCCAGGCTCATGGGCTCGGTTTCCCAATTTCAATGGCATATGTGTTCCATAGCTGGACGAGACACCAGTCCATCGCAGCGTTACTCATTTTTGCCAGCTGAGTGGACCGGAGCAACGAGTGTTTTGCTCAAGAACACAATGCATCAGCCAGTCCAGGAATCAAAACCACAATCTTATGATCATTATGCTGACACCCTAACTACTAAGCCACATACCTCCACATCATAAACAGCAAACATTTTTTTTTAATAAGTTCTTTGTCCTTCAAATAGATGTTGCATATGATGAACTAAAATATAGTGACTCTATATTATAAATAATGGTCATTACATAGTTTTCCTTTATTAGAACAAATTTACTGATAGGTTTACTCAATTAGTCGATTGATAAGTTGAGAAAAATTTACATATACACACGCCACATTATTTCAAGTATTTTTATTTTATGTCAGACCATGTCTTCCCTGACAGATAGGCCTTTTTATCAGGATGGGTTTCTGCATTATTTGAGTCAGTTTATAATGTCTTGATAAAGGATGTTTCTTGTTTTCCATTTGGTGCAGTAGTGTAAAAAATTTTTGGTCAATATACAGTTTGAGATCCGTTAATGAAAACAAAAAAAAAACAAAAACAAAACAAAAAAGCAACAAAAAAAAAACAAACAACCCAGCCTACTAGGTGTAATAAAAAAATGTGTAGAAAATGGATATGAAAAATAAATGTGTGCAAACGAACGGGGGGTGAGGTTGGGGAGACAACTTTCGGAAAATTCACAAGATCCGATTTTTTCCCTCATAGCTTACAGGAAAATGGATATCTTTTAATGAAATTTTACAGAAACACTTTCAAACAGCATAGATTACGATTATAAAGAAATTTGTGGGGAAAATGTTTTGCTAAGGGGTGGGGAGAGGACTGTCGGAAAGTTCACACGATCCGATTTTTTTCCCCTCATAAATTTCAGGATCTAGTTTAGCGCCCGGTCACCAAAACGAAAAAGAAAGCCAGTCAAATAGATGTAAAAAAATATCTAGAAAACGAATATGAAAAAGTAAAAAAAAAAATAGTGCAAACGAATGAGGTAGGGGTGGGAGGCAGCCAAGTTATAACTTCCTCTCTCGAATCGTTACCGTCAAATAAATTACCAAGACGAAGGTATGTACATGTATGTTTGCGCTAACTTTTGTCTTCATATTCGTTTTCTACGCGTCTTTTTTTACACCTATTTGACTGTTCCCCCCACCCCCGGTTTTGGTGACCACCGGGCGTTAAACTAGATCCTGAAAGTTATGAGGGGAAAAAACGGATCGTGTAAACTTTCCGACAGTCCTCTCCCCACCATTCGGAAAACATTTTCCCCACAAATTTCTTTATAATCGTAATCTATGCTGTTTGAAAGGGATTTCTGTTAAATTTCATTAAAAGATATCCATTTTCCAGAAAGTTATGAGGGAAAAATCGGATCCTGTGAATTTTTCGAAAGTTCCTTTCCCTACCCTCACCCCCATTCATTTGCGCAAATTTATTTTTTCATATTCATTTTCTCCACATTTTTTATTACACGTATTAGATTGTTTTTTTTTTTTTTTTGGTGACCGGGCGCTAAACTAGATCTTGAAACTTATGAGGGGGAAAAAAAAAGCAGATCGTGTGAATTTTCTGACAGTCCTCTCCAGAAAAAAAAAGCAGATCGTGTGAATTTTCTGACAGTCCTCTCCAGAAAAAAAAAACAGATCGTGCGAATTTTCGGATCTTTTTTAAAACGGGGGCCACATTTTTCATTAACGAAACACTTTGAAATTTGGAACACTGGTAGAATGTGTCATATAAAACATCTTTTTCTCTTAGTCTTCTTAAAAAAAAAAAGAAATCCATAAGTTTTCCCATGTTAAAGCTGTCGTATTTCTGTAATTTCAACCAATCACTGACGTCCATTCAGCCGATATACATTAAGTGCCGACTACATAAACAAACGATTCTGAAACAATTAACCCTAACCCTAACCCTAGGGTTAGGGTTAAAGCAAATTTAAAATGAAAAAAGCAAATAAAACGAAGGTATGGAGATTAAATACGCTTTACATCGCTTAATCAGCCAAAGGAGTAAATATAAACAACTGAATACTTGTCAGTGATTGGTTGAAATTATCGAAATAAGACAATTTTTTACATGAAATAAATTCGAATACAAAAATATTTTTCTGTTCTATAACACAAAATAGATAAGTATACGAAGTTTGAAAGTCTTTCCGTACCAAAAACACTACGTAAAACATTAATGAAAAATGTGGCCCCCTGTTTTAAAATAGATCCGAATTTTCTAACAGTCCGCTCCAGAAAAAAAAAAAAAATTCTCCTAAAATTACTTTATAATCGTAATTTGTGCCATTTGAACGGCATTTCTATAAAATTTCATAAATATATACCCATTTTCGTTAAAGTTATGAGAGGAAAATCAGATCTTGTTAATTTTCCGAAATTCCTCTCCCCACCACCCCCGTTCGTTTGCGCAATTTTTTTTTCATATTCGTTTTCGTCATTTTTTTTACACCTAGTAGGCTTTTTTTTTTCTTTTTCGTTAACGAGTCTCAAACTGTATATTGACAGATTTTTCTTACTTCCTATTCTTGAACAGCCAACGAAAAGCTGACCTTTGCAATATGTTGATGGTTGTGGCAAAACTAAGACACTGAAAATTTAAGATATTTGAATTGAAATAGAAACTCTTGTGCACTTATAATCTAATCGATGCATCATATGCTCGGAGAGAGACAGATAGAGAAGGGGGATCTTTTCTGTTGCTGTCACAGATTTTGAGATTTTAAAATTAAGTGAAAATTTTCAAATTTGATATATTCATGTAATTTTTCGTAGGAATATTAAACGATTCTTTTCCATTTTATGTATGCATTACATAGTCACTTAGAAATATAAAAAAAAGATGTTTAGAGTAATTTATATAACTATATATCCAGTTTCTATCATTTAAACAGAATACATAAAGAACATTTTCACAGAAAAAATTTACATTTCAATTAATTTTCTCAATTTCATTGCCTCTTATTACCTCCCCTTGATTTTGGGGCGTGGACCTTTCCGCATTCCAACCAATACATATACATACGTACACGCATACACATATGTTATACTAAAGTTTCAACAACTATACTAAGTGTCAGTTATTAGCGCTTTAATTGGATGAACTGCCTTGTTCGATAAAGAAAATACTCATGGAAATAAGAATATCTCCCAAGCAAGGTAACTATATATATTTTAAAATAAACTAACAGTCTCGGGTTACTTAAACGTTACACGCTATAAATTATGATAGATCGAATTTTCACATTTGAGTTAATAACTTTCTGTAGGCTTTTCCTTAATAGATCTACTATCTATCTGTATAATGCTATACTAAATGTGGTTTAAAGATTAACGTTTTAATAACCGAATTAAAATGCCTTGTTCGATAAAACAAAACCAAGCCATAACTCCAAAGCAACGTAACTATATATTTTTTAAGAAAAGAATTATCTTGGGTTATACATAAAAGTACCAAAGTTATCCCCGGTACCGTTATCCCCGTATAAATTACTGTAGACCTAATCTTCATATTTGAGTTTTTAACTTTTTATAGGCTTTTCCTTTCGGACGATCGCGAAGGAAAAATAACTGCCAAGACGCTGAAATACGGGTTACCCGCCAATTTTACTGGTGTGTTCTGAGTGATTGATCGGCAGGTCGATAAATTAATTTTTTTTAACTAAACACTTTCAAACTTCGGATGAAAGTGTTTAGTTTTAAAAAAATCCGAACCGAATTGTCAAAAGTTGTCGAGTTATATCGAAGGAATGCCAAAAAAAAAAAAAATTAATTTATCGACCTACCGATCAAAAGGAAAAGATCCACAGTTTATACCAAGCAACTCTTATATACAAATCCCTTAGTTACAGCTCTTATTTTATTTTTTAAAAAACACTTATTTAGCTGCACGGATTTCATTCACCATCACAAGATAACCTTGCTACGATATTTGTGTAAATAAACTAAAATTGGTGAAACTCAATGGTGTTGCATGGTAAATAGACTTATTTAATCGTAGTATGTCCCCAGCTAAAGAGCACCACTTCCGTCCGTCCTGAATCTTCTTAAAAACCCAACTGGTGGAATCTGTCAATATCTTCAACAGTCACAAGGGCGCTTCTACATGGCCACTTGACCTGCTAAAAACAGCAGCCAATTCTACCTCGAATCACATCCTTCAATCTTAAAAATAAGGGAAGAACGCATTGGATAATCTAACCCGGGATACTATGCATAAAAGAAAAAGACGGAATGGTCGCGAGTGGAATGTCTTTGATAATAAAAACAGTTTTCTTCAGTCAGAGCCGACTTCGGATAAACAACACGGCAGAATCACAAACTGAAACATGTGTGAGCTTCCGTTAAAATATTAGATACTCGTACGTCGTTCAAATATATATATAAAATAATTTGAAGGTCATCAGTACTTACTTATCAAACACGTATCAAGCTGGTCTTTTAAAAAAATTATCCTTTGATTTAACCTGCGTTGTCACTCCTCGGACTGTATTTAGCCAAGTGAGATAAAATTATTTCTTTCTGTGGTCCATATTAAACGATGCGTACCTTGAACCTTAACATAAGCTGCTGTGATTGAAAAACCACTATTTCAACCCACACCTAATAAATAGTCTTTAATAAGACAGAAATGAAATGTCTTTTATATACATAGTTTTTTTTTTCACTGCACCCCCTTTTATCAAATTATCGATTGTTTCAGATAATTGTTATAAATATATATATAAAATACTTTGAATTTTAAACAATTATTCAAATAGTATGGTTACCGGAAACGCTATTGAGTAACGTCATTTTAGGTTTTGAGTTCAATTCCAATAGAGGGATATTGTAAAGCGAATTAGTGTCACACGAAGGCGCGCAAACTTGCTATTCTCGATGTAAGCTTTAACTATTTAGATGATGGATATAAAACTAGACTGTCTTTAGATATTTTGTAGATCATTTGCATAAATGTCATATGATTTAGAAATATATAGTATAAAATATTTTAATGTTTATTTTAGTACTAGCATACAGTTTTATTTATTATAGAAGATCAGCACCATACGAAAAACAATTAATAAATGTCAGCAATCTAATAAATATATCTACTTACACAAAATTGAATCACCCGAAAAATCAGATACGATTGTAACCTCTCAGTTGTAAATAACGCCTACATTATGTAGGTGTGTGTGTATAAATACAGACACACACATGTATGTGCATATAAATACACATATATATATACATATATTATATATATATACATTACTCATTTTTGCCAGCTGAGTGGTCTGGAGCAATGTGAAATGAAGTGTTTTACTCAAGAACACAATGCGTCACCCAGTCCAGGAATTGAAACCACAATCTTACGTCCAATACCCTAACCACTAAGCCACGTGCCTCCACATGCCATAGCACTCATGGAAGAGTTAAAACTGAACTTGCAAAACGCATCAAATACACATAAACAGTGAATGCTTTGAGTAGATTTTTATAGAATTTAACCCTTTTGTTACCGTATTTCTGATGAAATACACTATTTTTTGTTTCATATAATTTTTAAAATAATGAAGAATTTAGGAAAATGAGTGGTTGGCGTTAGGAAGGGCATCCAGCTGTAGAAACTCTGCCAAATTAGATTGGAGCCCGGTGTTGCCATCCGGTTTCACCAGTCCTCAGTCAAATCGTCCAACCCATGCTAGCATGGAAAGCGGACGTTAAACGATGATGATGATGATGAAACTGGTGTTTGGGACAGAAATTTTGATGGTTAGTTTTAAGTTATATTACTTTAGACAGGAAGGGTTGGTATCAAAAGAGTTAATTATCAAAATGTTCATGTTGTGTATTTAGAATAAATTACATGTTTCATTCATTTGTTTATTTTTATCTCTTTTCAGCTGATCATTATTAAATTGGACACATCTGACTCTACAATACAAATTATTCCATTGTTAAGAACATTTACTACACATTATCCAATTGACTTTGAAAAACCTGAAAATATATATGTACATTTTTCCATAATACTTTTTCTACAACAGAAATGATCTAATTGACTTTTTGTATGCACCTTCTTAAAAATACTTTTATTTAAACTATTATCTTGATTGATGTGGTAAATTAAAATCTATTATATTCTGTGTTTGAATTCTTTCCAAACACAAACCACATGTATAATTGATATATTTTTCTGCTAATATGAATAGAAGATATTTTCTGTTGGCATGTAGAAAAAAAGATATGTACAGTCCATTATTCTTACAAACAATCCTTTTAATTTGCTACAATTAAAAAATTGGTCACTGATTGATTAAACTAACATGCATAGCAATGGTGAAACTTAAATGTAATCTGCATAACACCATTCACTCCACAAGTCACACATTTCAGTAGCTGTTTGACATCCATGACAAAAGAAATTCTACTGTAGTAAATACTTCAAGAGTGACATCACCTTGTAACTATAACATAAATGGCAGAATTAATCACAAGAGCTGATGGCAACTGCACCATCTGTTGCAGAAAAATTATCATGTCAGTCAGTAATCAAAGCACTAACAGTGAGGCCATATTGTATAGACCATATTGTGATAACTGCAGCATCAGTGATGCAAAAATAGTTACAACTTCCAATATTTACAAAAGTATCACAATGATAATGAAAGCTGTAGCTCTTGTAGTGATACGGCTGGTCTTGGAACACCTCTACATAATGCCTGTTATAATAAATACTGCAAGAGAGAAAGAGAGCTATAGCCATCACTTGCAAGCAAGTATGACTAGGAAGCTTGTGCCATTGTTTCAGCCTGGTGACAGTGAAATATCAAAGATGTGACAACTGGAAGTAAAGAGGACTGCACCAGCACTTCGTTGATACTCATTTCCAGCTGAGTGGACCTTAAATTAAGTACCTTGTGGAAGGGCACACCACATCACCCAATCCTGGTATTGAACCCACAACTTGTGAGCCCAACACCTTCACATAATAGTGTACTGAAGTGAATAAAAGATGAAGGCCTGAAGAAGTGTAGACATGATGACTTTGTATGATGGTATAGTACAACCTTCTGAAAGATGTACAGTGTTTGAGGGAAAATTCATTATACTGAAATATATTTTTGTTGATTTAATATTATTTAAAGCCTATCTTTTCAACTAATTTTGAATTTTAGGAACACCTGTTTACCTATCCTTATCTACGAGGGGGTGCTCAAAAGTTCCTGGCTGTTGGTAAAAGAAAATAGAGGAGGATCAGTTAATTATGATTTTATTCAACATATTCCCCTCTCAGATTCACACACTTATTACAGTGGTCCTTCAGTTTTTCTAAGCCCTGCAAAAGAACTTGGATGGTTGACCCTCCAACCAGGCCTTTCATGATACCCTTAAAACCAGGAATTCTTCAGCACCCCCTTGTACACTTGTAATTACTTTCAGAAAATGTAAATGTGAATTGTAAAATGTAGATGTGAAGCCTACTATACACAGTGATTTGTGTGTAGTAGAAACAGCTATGAACAATTTTATATTGAAGCACATTGTACCATGACAGAAATAAAAGTAAGAAAAGTCAATTTGAAAAATTTAAGATGTCTGTTAAAATTTGTTTCCTTATACCTTGTATCTATATCAAATGTAATCCAGTTTTTGCATTTGAATGTTTGTTTGCTTTCATTTATTGATAAAAGTGGAAGAAAACAGCATAATTAAAACTGGAAACTGTAATACTGGCCAATGTAAAAATCTTACTTGGCTATCCTGTATTGCCAAAACAAATAAATGCTTCAAAATAGGTAAATTATGCAGTTCACTCCACTTATTTATTTTTTTTTTTCTAAAATAGTCTTCAGATTTCCAAGTTTTGAATATCAGAAATTCCAATTATAAAAAAGAAGCTTTTAAAATATTTCATTTCCTCCTTCTCACTGATAACATAATACTTCATCTTGAGAAAATACAAATTCTTAAAATTTATACAATGCTGGGTTTTATAGGAGACACTTCTTATCATTTTAGCCTTAACTCCAATCATATATTACATTATGTATGGGGTGTATAGGGCAGCAAGTTAGCAGAGTCATTAGCCCATCAGACAAAATGTTTCACAGTATTTTTTCCAGCTCTTTATGATTTGAGTTTAAATCCTACCAAGGTCAACTTTGCCTTTCATGGTCAAAAAAGTACCAGTCAAGTACCGGGATTGATGGTATCTACTAAATCTTCCCCTTGAAACTTACTGATGTTGTGCCATAATTAAAAGGAATTACATATGGGACATATGATTTATCGATTTTGAAGTATTTATTTTGTTTTGATAATGCAGAAGAGCCAAATTTGTTTTTTTTTTACATTTCCCATTATCACTGGTCTCAATTTTAATTACATGGCTTTTTTCTTTTACTCATTTATTTATCGTATATACTCAAGTAATAGCTGATCTCATGTAAAAGTCGACCCTAGCAGTTCATGAACAAGAAGACATTTGTGGATCAAGGGACCTTATTATCCTTTACGTAGAAATAACACAAAACTGTGTGGCTACCTTACTGTAGCCTGCTCTTTAGGTGGAATGCTCAGTGCTTATAGTAAAACACCATTTAATAGCGAGCACCACATCTGTTGATGGGTGCTACATCACTATTACTAAAATGTATACACAGGATATGCTGCTAGCCTGTATACATCTTTAAGCACAATAAACACATGTATCATACACACGTTTACATACTGAAAAACTTGTTTCACAAACAGCACTGTCTGAATTCGTACAAAGGTATGACTTTGGTAAGTCTAAAAACATTAAATTAATTGCTAGATTAGTGGTTCCCATGTGACCTTTATATTTTCCTCATCTCCAAATGCAAGAAACATATGCGTCATACACTCGTCTGTTTACATGTTAAGAAACGTGTTTCACAGACAGCACTATTGGCGAACAACAAGAGCTACATGGTTTTGTTTATGGGTTTTGTTATTTACTAGGACGTATATTTTGATGCATAGAATTGGTAATATTACTGTAATTCATTGTGTTTTTTATTTATATTCACTTAGAGATCAGTTGGGCTTCTGCTTCTGATATGGTACTTTGGATTCTGGCTTGAATTTCAGCCCCTCACAAGTAGTATCCATGTAATAGTTGACCCCATAAATTTGACCTTAAAAAAAATGATCTAAAAAATTTAACTTTTACATGAGTAAGTACAGTATTTGTTCTATATGTATAAAATATCTGGAAAATATAAAAAGTCAGTGCTAAAAGAAAACAGGTTTTCTAATAATGATTGATGAATTGTTATATAATCTTGTCCCTTTTAAAGAAAAATGTTTTGTTTGCTCAGTATCAATGTCATGCAGCTTTACACTTCTCACAAGACACACAAACACTTCAGGCATGGTTTGAACAATTGCACTGCAGAAGTTGGAAGATAGTAAGTTAAAGCAAATACAATTGTTTCAAGTAATCTTAACCCTTTGTCTGTTCTGTGTATCACATGGGATACACAGGACGTATTTTCCAGGCATCCATGCATCATATATGATATACATTCCCAATTTATTTCAATCAGCAGAGCAACTTGGTACTTATGAAAAGAAAGCTTTATATTACTCAGAACATATGAAACAAGAGCTAACTAAAAGTCTGAAAACAAACATGGGCATTTAGGACAAACTTATAAAAATGCTTTGAACAGACAGAGGGTGAAAGATATGAAGCAATCTATAAGTAGCACATCTCATCACCATCATCATTGCTGGCATCAGTTGGATGGTTTGACTCCTGATGTCTGTTGTGGCATAATTTCTATGGCTGAATGCTCTTCCTAATGCCAACCATTTAACAGAGTGTGATGAGTGTTTTTTACATGACACCGGCATTGGTGTGTTTATACAGTACCAGCATGGGTGCATCATCATCATCTTCATCGTTTAACATCCGCTTTCCATGCTAGCATGAGTTGGACGATTTGACTGGACTGGCGAACCAGATGGCTGCACCAGGCTCCAATCTGATCTGGTAGAGTTTCTACAGCTGGATGCCCTTCCTAACGCCAACCACTCTGAGAGTGTAGTGGGTGCTTTTACGTGCCACCGGCACAAGGGCCAGTCACGTACTGGCAACAGCCACACTCAAAATGGTGTTTTCACTAGGGCCAGTCAGGCAGTACTGGCAACGGCCATGCTCAAAATGGTGTTTTTTACGTGCCACCTGCACAGGAGCCAAATGTTTTTCACGTGCCAGTAAGGCGACGCTGGTAACGATCACGCTCAAGTGGTGCTATTTACGTGCCACTGGCACGGAAGCCAGACAGCGCTCTGGCAATGATCACGCTCAGACAGTGCTGTTAGCGCTCCACTGGCACAGGTGCCAGTCATCGAGTTTGGTTCAATTACAATTTCGATTTCACTTGCTCCAACAGGTCTTCGTAAGCAGTGTTTGGTGTCCAAAGAAGGAAATACATATTTGAGGGAAAAAGGGAAAGCCATACAGGGATAAATTATTTAGCCTTGACATTGCAGAACAACTCCATATAATAATTAAAGAAGAAACAACATATTTAATAGCATTGGAGCAATCAACTGATATTAATGATTTATGGTATAGTATACTAAGACATCACAGTAATGCCATTAGCAGGAGAGGTTAGAGAAGTAAATTTATTCAGTTACCGTATTTCATCCTCCTCCGCTACCTTCCTAACCTGTCCTAATGTTTGAAAACACCTGCTCTAGACCACCCCAATAAAATTTGAGATGAAAATATAATCCCATTATATATATATATATATATATATACTAAAAATTAATATAAACAGCCAGGCACAATGTGATACCATAAAGGAAAAATTCAAACGTCACTAAGTGTGACTAAGGGTACCGAAGCACCTACATTGTTAGAAATAAGAGTTAAAATACTATTAATGCTTGTAAGAAGAGCATATATATATATATATATATACTGACAGGGGTGGTAACTGCCCTATGACGTCTTAAAGATTAACCAGACTAGGCTAGGCCCAGTTTTGTCTATACCGTCTACCATATATATATATATATATATATATATATATATAAATGATATAAAATGCATCTATGTGTCTGAAGGTGCATCAAAATTTATTTATGCTAAAACATTTTTCTTCTTTTGCTGCTTAAGAATTATTTTTAAAATAACAAATTTGCTAAACATGAACTACAATTTGTTTTTAAAGGAACTATTATTTTTCCTTTGCAGAATATACTGGTCTAGGTAATTTTTTATTGAACCAATTTAGATGTAATCTAAATTGGTTGTCTGAATTGTCTGAGTTGTCTAAATTGTCTGAATTGTCTGAGTTGTCTAAATTGGCTGTCTGAAGTTTCCCCAAGCTATTCTTATTTTAGCAGCTACGCTCTCAGAGTATCCACCCTCACTACAGACTTGGTCGCCTAATGGAAGCTATCCACTACTTCTAGTTTTTCCCCTTGGCATGTGCTGGAAGCTGTTCTCTGTACATTTTCAGTGTTTATTGTCCCTATGCATCTGCCACACACAAAACCATCTTCTCAGTTAACCTTCCTTTGATATTACTGCACCTCTTATGTGTCCATAGCTTGCACCAGGTACATCTTATGGAATTTCTACCTACATCTTTCCTACAGTTTGAGCAGAGCCATCTACCTGAAGGGATTTGTGGTTTGTCTGCCTACCTACTTACTAAGCCTTTTGTTTTTGCTAGATTGACTCTATGGCCCTTTGATTCTAAACCTTGCTTCCACACCTGAAACTTCTCTAGAGCAAGGTCATCTGCATAGAGAAGCTCCCAGGGGCAGTCTGTCTTGAATTCTTCTGTTATTGCCTGGAGGACTATGACGAATAAGACAGGGCCGAGGACTGATCCTTGGTGGACCCCTACTCCTACCTGGAATTCTTCGCTATACTCATTGCCAACCCTCACCTTACTGACAGTGTCCCTGTACATAGCTTGTACAGCCTACACTAACCATTCATCTATTCCTAGTTTCCACATTGACCACCAGATAAGAGATCGGGGGACCCTGTCAAAGGCTTTCTCCAAGTCAACGAAAGTCAAGTACAGAGGTTTATCTTTGGGTAGGAATTTCTCCTGCAGCTGTCTTACCAGAATATCAGTGGTGCTTCTCCTTGGCACAAACCCAAACTGCTGACAGTTCTTACTGGCCAAACCTCCCTTTCACTGATATATAGAGAAACAGCAATGATTCAGTTACTGGTGTTGTCAACAGCCAACTGGTTGAGTGCTTTTATACTCTAAATGTCTATACTAGAGACTTCTCAGGACGAATACCATAGTATTATGGCACTTTTATAATGCATTAGAGTCAAAAACTGCCATTTGGTAATAATACTGCCTCCGTTGTTAATATCTAACCTTTCAGTAAGTGTTAAAAATGTCTTTTATACAATACTAGCAGAAATACCCGGCGTTGCCCGGGTTAAAGAGAATAATGAAATCTAAAAACGCCGTCTAGACTACGCAACCCTCAACTGTTAGTAGCTACGATACCATATTTCTACATTAATAACTCTCCAATCCATGCCAGCATGGAAAATAGATATTAAGTGGAATGCTAGAAGAAAGTTTTCAACTCATATCTATATAAAGTAAATACACGTAATTCAGAAACACGTTTTGTGTATTTTATTTCATAACCAAACAAACAGGTACAGATTATAAATAATGAAAGGCCAATTTTGGTGATTCATTTGACAGAGGTAGTAGAGAGACAATGCGATGATAAATCTGAGGTTGGATCTTGAAAGTTTGGATGAATGCTGCCTCAGTTAAATCTCTTGTGGTTCCAAATGATGTCATCTGTAGTACAGCGTCGTATTGTCTAATTTTGTTTTGCAAATGTTAGGAATCTTGGTCAGTTGATGATAACAGTTTCTTCAATAGCTCTGGAGGTTGGGGATTGTGGAATTGTTGGGAATGTTTTTAACTTTGGTGTTATATGTATTGCTTGAATTTCTTTGACATATGAAATATATGTATTTTCACTGGGTTTGTAAAAGAGAGTTGTGTAGTTCTCGAGTTTTAGAGATTCACACAGACACACAGACAGACAGACACACGTTCTAATCTTTATATATAAAGATATATACACACACACACACACACCCAAACACACGTATATCTATGTATATCAATATAAATATATGAAAGTCAATGAAGTTTCGTAAAAGAAGGTGATCATGTACATACTTTCTTGCTGTTGTGATTATAACACCTTGTTGTAAACAATGTTCCTTGTTTTCATTTGTGGAGCATATGCAAATAGGTTTTTTTTTGCTGCCCACTCTTGAGCAGCCAACATACAGTTGTCCATGTGAGAAGCGCGGCTCTTCCAAGAGAAGTCCAGCTACAGACAGTGCTCATCTGTTATGTTCGGGTTAAAATTTCATCAACATCAAAAATATATGAATTTTCATGGGAGTTATGGCCGTTATGCATAGAATATAATTTCCAAATTGCAGACAAAATTTACAATCGATAAATGTCTTAGAACAACCAGTCTCTCATCTGGGAAGGCCTTGAAATCAATGTTACCAACTGGGCACTATGTGTGTCGCAGTGATAATAAAAAGACTCAAAGGAGGTCTGCAATGAAATAATTTTACTCAACACTTTGCAAGTGAATCAGTGGAGGCAAAGATGCGTCTCATTTACTTGACAATTTATGCACCACATTGCAGAAATCACAATGTAAGTATATCTGAAAGGGTAGTCTTACACTGTTGTACCGTTGAATTACAAATAATGCTCATCTGTTATGTTCGGGTTAAAATTTCATCAACATCAAAAATATATGAATTTTCATGGGAGTTATGGCCGTTATGCATAGAATGTAATTTCCAAATTTCATAAAGATCCATTCAAGAAACAAATGACTATTGTGTGTGTTTGTGTCCATGTGTATGTGTGTGATGGGTGTATATATGTATAGATATCTGTATGCATGTATATATATGTATATATGTGTACATATTACATGTACATCTATATATATATACATCTACACATATGTATACATATACATGTATGCATATATATCTATACATATACGTGTACATATACATCTATATATATATACATATACATCTCTCTCTCTCTCTCTCTCTCTCTCTCTCTCTCTTTCTCTCTCTGAAAGTATCTGTCATTACAGTATCGAAATGTGATTGTTTCAGTTAGTGGAATAGTTTCATTTTTAAAGTGAAAGTATTTGACATGAGTGTTTTTGTTTCACTTTTGACACGTAATACTTAAATAGTGGAGGAGATATTATGTTGCCGTGGGCTCGAACTCTGCAAGAAGTTAAAAAATTTTTTGACTAAAACACAACTGGAACCCTAAGTAAGGTATGTGTAAAATTTGAATGAAATTGGTTGCGTAGTTCTCGAGATTTAGGGATTCACACACACACACAGACAGACAGACAAACAGACAGACAGACAAACAGACAGACAGACAAACAGACAGACAGACACATTCTCATTTTTATATATAGAGATTTTTACCTACAACTGCAACATTATAAAATGCAATGAGAAAGAAATCTTTTATTTGCCATTAAATAGTTTTGAAAAATATAATGCTGTACTCTTCCTCCTCAGTGGCTTAATCTAAAACAGTGGGAGGCTCTAGTGCAAACATCCAGATATTGTCTCAGTCTGGTGTTAATATAGTCTCTCAACAGGTTGCTATTGAGTGTCCATTCCTTGGGTAATATTTTCATTGTCAGTAGGTAAAGGTGAAATGGTTTCCTCAGTGGACATGACCAGCTGAAGGTACCAGTAACTCAAAGGTGTCACACAATGGGACTGAACCTGGAACCAAGTGGTTGGGAAGTAAACTCCTTACCATGCAGCCACGTCTAATATGCCCATATATATATATATATATATATATATATATATATATCATCATCGTTTAACGTCCGCTTTCCATGCTAGCATGGGTTGGACGATTTGACTGAGGACTGGTGAAACCAGATGGCTACACCAGGCTCCAATCTGATCTGGCAGAGTTTCTACAGCTGGATGCCCTTCCTAACATCAACCACTCTGAGAGTGTAGGTCAACCATGTATGTATACTGTTGTATTTCCCTCGGGAGACTCGCAGAGAAAAGACGAGTTGTACAATTTAATTATTACATTTATTATTCAATTACATACAAAGAACGCACTCACCCAAAGTTCGTTATGAATAAACAAGAATCATGTCCGCCATATCTATCAATGACCTTTTACTATGACAGTCACACAAGACAACAACAATGAAACAATGAACTCAGACGAACCACAGTGACACACGGAACGTCAGACGAATTACATATACATACATACATACATACATATAATGGTAGAAATAGCAACAAAATAGTCATCTAATCACACCCTTCTGTCTTAGAACAGGAAAGGAGGATATGCTTATTGATATAATCTTGCAAACATCTAAAATGATGAATGATCAATGGACTTCTTTTGGTTTCTATCTATTAAATTCACTCACAAAGTTTTGGTTGGCCTGAGGCTATAGTAGAAGACACTTGCCCAAGGTGCCACAAGGTAGAATTGAACCCAAAGCCATGTGGCTGAGAAGCAAACTTCTCACTGCACAATTCCATATTATAAAAGGTATAGTTATGTATGGGGATGGGGGAAAAGAAAAAAGGTCTGATAGCAATCAGAACAGTAGGAAAATAAGCTGAGTTCTATTAGAGAGAAATCAAAAAGTTAGCAGGTATGTATGTATGTTCATGCCCCTCTTGTTATTTTGATCCCAAATACAAGCTGTTGTACCCACCAGGCATGTGACACTCCAGGAGACTGAGTTGCTGGTACCTTCAGCTGGTCCTGCCCACTGAGGAAACCAGTTCACCCTAGACTGCATGGTTGTCATGAAGCAAACTTCTTAACCATACAGCCTTGCCTACTTACGTAAAGAATTCTTTCTGATTTGGGCACAAGGCCACCAATTTGGAGGGGAAGGAGCAAAACGATTAAATTGAACCTCAGTACTTGACAAATATCTTATTTCATCAACCCTGAAAGGATGAAAGGAAAAGTTAACCTTAATTGAATTTGAACTCAGAATGTAAAGAGCCAGAAGAAATACCTCTACGCATTTCTGCCAGATAATTGTTGGATTTTTTTTGTCTGTTGGAACATGTTCTCTGTCTCCTGCTAGATCATCCTACCAAGGCTTTACTCTCATTTGATGCAGCAGGTGTTGGCTGGAAGGAGCCTTATGGCAGGACCCGCACCAGATGGCTGGATATTATTGGGGAAGACCTCCGGAGGTTTGATGTCACCATGGCGGATTCAGGGGGTCTAGCATAGGACCACCAGTGATGGAGAGCACTGGTGGACCTGGTCAGCTCTACACATAATGATACCTCTGGGACTACTAATCTGAGATGACCCCTGCCCCACATCAAACAAGAGCATGAAGTCAGGATGACATGTGATGCCATATTTGAACTCAGAACCATGAGTCAAAGCAAAATTTACAGCTTGACACAAAATTAACTTTTTTAGGGTATGGATATATAGTTGATTAAAATACTGCATGTTATTGTCTTTTAATTTTATTGAATCCTGCATAAATAAAAACAGTTTTGACTCTGTTGAGATGTGAACTCTTATCTGCTTGAGAGAAAACTGAATATAGTCAATGTATTTAGTCTATTGTTGTTATTTAACACCAGGTCAGCTTTAATCCTTGAGACCCATAATTGAAGGCGTTCGCCTGTAACCTGTAACCTTTTTTTCTCAGACACTGTATCTAAGACTAAAATATCCAATGCTATATAGTTACTCACTATTTTTAGACTGTAGAGCAGTCAGAGGCAAACAGTGGCATGCGGGACTCTCTGAACGACACGTCTGACGAAAAATTACCTTGAATTTTTTGTAAATTTTCACATTAACACCTGCACGATTACCTAACCCTAATCCTAACCCTAACACTAACCCTAAACCTAACCCTAAACCCTAACCCTAACCCTAAAACCCTAACCCTGACCATAAAAGCCTAACTAGTGAAAATCGGGCGAGTGTTAATCTGAAAATTTACCGAATTTTTTTTAGTAGCGCTGCCTGCCTGATGATACTAATGTCTCATACGGCCCGTTTGAAGAAAAAGATAGCCCATGCCTGCTGTAGTGTGGTCTGAGAGAGATTTGGCTGCTAATTCTAGCAAATACATCATAGAAGCCCTTCTTCATTAGCTCGCACGATCTGCAGTCACGATCAGTTGAAAAGTTAAATTGAATTTGTCAGCTGGTCTTGTTTATATTTCTAATGATAGCATTGCCATGGTAATCAGATAGACAAAACTAACCGATGTAAGACCGGAAACGAAACTCATGTTGTTACAACAACCGTTCTAGCAACAACACAATAATGTCTTCCATGTGCAGGATTTTCGTCTCTCGGAATTTGGTGAAGTTACCTAACTTACGACGATTGAGATGGTCAATACAACGATTAGCTTTCTTAGTGTACATGATGCCACATCGGTAAGTTCTGTCAACCTACTTACATTTGTAAACAATTATAAAGCGGAAAATAAAGGTTTCTTTTTCGGTAGACGATGGCTCCCTATTTTAGTGGAAATTTAATAAAACAGAAAAAGAAAAAATGAAATGTGACTTTCATGTCATTCCCAAGGGCATTAAGTAGCATAAATTTGTTTATACATAGGTGCATATATAAAAAGTAACTACACACACTTAAACGACATGGTCACACCGACCATAAATGCAGACACATGCAGCTACATATATGAACACACCACCTCAGCCACATGTTTACAAACCCTGGCAATTTTCTCCGCCAACATGTATACATGCACATTTATACATATACGAGACGTGGGCTACTACAAAGAGGGAAGAACATTGATTGACGCAAGGGGCCATGGAAAGATCTATGTTAGGGATATTATTGCAAGAGCATATCCGAAAGTAAGTAATTCGAGAATAGAGCGGAGTGAACGATGTGATTGCAGAATATCGAAAGCACAAGTTCCGTTGGGCTGGATATGTTGCAAGGTTCACAGACAACCTATGCAGTTGCCGAGTGGTATCCAATAGATCGGAAAAGGCTACTCGGAAGGCCTCCACGACAATGGGAAGACGATTTAGTTAGACAATCTTGAGTCAAGATAGAAAAGAAGAGCGCTATTTAAAAAAAGAAAAAGAAAAGAAAAAAAGAATTGGAAGCGTATTGTGACCAGAGGTGTATAAAAACACCTGATACTCTGGTCTGTACAGCTGACATAAAGACGTGCATACATGCATGCATGCAAGAGAAGGAGAAACTAACGTAACCTGGTTGATGTTATTTACGATCAAAGAATTTTTTCTTACATATCACAGATCATCGTAAATATTTACTGTAATATATTCTTACAGTGTAATTTTTGTAATCTATTTATCTATCCGTCCGTGCGTAGATATAGATGCATGCATGAATACGGTTGTATGATCAGGTGTAAAATAACGTAATTCCTTTCACATGTTGAATGTTGTAGAGCTGGAGCATCCAATCACCGGGACGCATAGAAAGAATAAATTTTAAAATTTTATTCCTGTTTTTGTGACTATCACAGTCTGTCGGATGTTTTGCATTATATATGTATTATATAAGAAATGGGCTAATGCAGTTTCGCACCTCTCCTTGAAAAATGCATTTTTTTGAAAAAGTTTTTTGCGGATTCCTATGTTTTAGGTGCCGGAGATGACGAATATGCAAAAAAATAAATTTTAAAAAAAATTTCACCCCTACCTCCCCTCATTAAAATTTTTGATTTTTGTTTACTATAAAGAGATCGTAGCGAATTGACAGAGCATATGCAAATCAAAATTAAATGCAGACAAAAACATTAAAGTAAAAAGAATTTGCGTTTTACGTGTGTTTGCCTTAAATAATCGTAAATAATAATTTAATGTAAATTAAATATACACCATTTTATGAGAAACAAGCAATGTTTGATAATTAATGTTATAAAATTCAATAAGGGGATCAAATTTCACCCCTCCTCCAATTTTAAATTTTGAACTTTTTCATCCATTTATTTATGTATCTATCTATTTATCCCTGTCCGTTTATTTATAAAATATATTTGTCAACTAAATGTGGCGGTTCTATAGAAGACGGTATGTTATTGTTGTTTTTAGGAAGACAGTCATATCTGTCTCTTTATACACATATCTATATGCTTATTGAATTTAAAATTTTGAAAACGTGGTTTCTTGCATATTCGGAATCTCCGTCATCTAAAACATTGGGGAAAAAATTTCGAAAATGTTCTAAATTTTAAATGGGGGTCGGGGTAAAATTAACATTTTTTTTCTTTGCATATTAGTAATCTCCGACATCTAAAACGTGGGAATTCGAAAAACTTAAAAAAAAAAAAATGCATTTCTCAAGGAGAAGTGCAAAACGGCATTAGCCCTGCACTTTATTGTGGTTTGTAATACGCCTGTGGAAAAATTGTCTCGCATGAAACCGGTCTACAGTGGCAAAAAGGTTGGGAAACGTTGCTCTTTAGGAATATACTAGACTTTAGTGTCCACTTATCCACATGTCAGTTTTAAATCCAGAATTCCCCTGTTTCTGTGGGAAGAGCAGTACTTCATCGTAAGCGAGTTCACTGTTTATGAAAGAAAAAGTATTTTAGTTATAAGCTGCCATCAGTGTTTTGTTGAGAAGATTTTGTAATATAGGTAACTTTTAAGATACAAGTTAATGTGTTATACGTTACGTTATGTTTCCAATAATTTTCGCGATCTACTATCAGTGAACTCAGCAAGTTTTTTGTTCATGGTTATGAATTCTTTATTTTTTCTCCTTGTTTCTAAGAATATGAACCTTTTAACCTCTAAATTTCAGTTACTAATGTGCTCATTTCTATGTGTGTTGTTCCCATCTGTACCCTTCCTTGATATTGATTTAAAATTGTAGATGCTGATCTTTGTATATGTGTTTTACACAGAGTTATCATATTTCTGTTCATTTCTTAAATTTTAATTTATTTATAAATAGGCGTAGGGCATGTTTTTCAAAATTCGCCAGCAATTTGTTTAGAATTATCTCCCTTCTTCAAAGTTTTTCCTTTATCGGGGTCGATGACACAAGTAATGCAGAGAGAACATAGAGCTTCTACACGTGGTCCTTCTATCAGCTAGAAACAGCAACCAAATCACTCTCAAATAGCACTCTGCCATGTTAAGAAAAAGGGCTTGAGGTAATGTAGTCTGAAACAAATGATTGAAAAGACAGGGCTAGCATCGAACCAAACAACATCAAATGTATCCAATTTAACAATACAATATTCTCTTATCTTTCATGAAATTGACCCCATAGATGCCTGTTTCAACCGTAATTAAACATCGGACCTGCTGGTGTGAAAGATGAAATATCACACAATCTCATACCCTTCCCAAGAACTTTGAAATCTTCATATTAAAGAAAAAAAAAAGGGTTTTCTTTCTTTTATTTCTTCTGTTGGACGAGGACTATGAAATATCGATGTGCTTCTGTTTTTGTTGAAAACAGATTTATCGACAAATATTTTATCGAAGCAAAAAAAAAAAAAAAAAAAAAAAAAAAAAGTCGGTGCTCCAGCATGGGCGCAGTCAAATGACTGTCTAATATAGGCACAAGGCCTGAAATTTTGAGGGAAGGGGCTTGTCAATTACATCAAACCCCTGTGCTTAATTGGTACCTATTCTATTGACCTTGAAAGGATGAACGGCAAAGTTGGCCTTGATGGAATTTGAACTCAGAATGTAAGACTGGAAGAAATGCCACAAAACATTTTGTCCAGTATGCTAAAGATTCTGTCAGCTTGCCATCTGAATATTTACATTAATGATTGTGATAAAAATATTTATTATATTGAGAGAAAAACCTCCCTAAATAATATAGGTAATATTGATTTCAAATTTTGGCGCAAGGCCAGCAATTTTGGGGGAGGGTGGAAGTCAATTACATTGACCCCATTGCTCAACTAGTATTTATTTCATTGACCCCAAAAGGAATGAAAGAAAAAGTCAGCCTTAGCAGGATTCAAACTCAGAGCGTAAAAACAGGAGAAATGGCGCTAAGCATTTTGTCTGGTATGCTAATGATTCTGTCATCTCACAGCCTGATAATATAGGTAATATTAAATACATTTAGATAAACATATGTTGTTATTGAATTACTAACTTGACATTTTTAATAGGAAGAATATGTTTGACACACATTTGCAAGGATCTATTTCTCTACTTTGTTAAAACTATATTTGCAAATCTAAAACCAGCTTCAACCATGTACATAAAAATGGCTCAACTGTTGTGCTAATCTTGGCATCTTTAGTAACAAAAATTGCAACACTGTGACATGATTTTTGTCTTTGGGTAGCAACTGTTATTTCCTATTTGCTTACCCCTAGAAAGTATGAAAATTGTCTAAATATGTCCTTCAAACTCTGCTTTTGTTACATTTATTCAAATCCCAAAGAATCCTTCTCAACACACAGTTATGATGCTCTCCAACTAGTCCTACTCAGAGATGCACATATTGTTAACCACTAAGGGACATACTCAAGTGGCTATGGTCAAGCAACTGACAAGCAAATCTGTGGTATTGAGCAGAATATTTGCTATAACGATATTTCTGCTTCAACAACTCAGCACTGAATCTGAAGTGTAATGGAAAATAGGTCAGTTTCAAAACATTGATGTCCAGGTGACAAAAGCAAAGTTTGAAGGAAATAGTAGTCATTTCCTTTGCTTTCTAGATAGAAGCAAACAGGAAATAACATTAACTGACCAAAGACAAAAATAAATAAATAAATAAATAAATAAATAAAAATTTTGTTACACAGTGTAATCACTTTCAACAGTGATTTCACTTTGAAATCTGTATTCATCTTGGTGATTTATCCTTTGAGATTTAATGTCTCCATTCTCTATTTTCAAATCAAAAGACCTAACAACTCAGTTAGGTACATACATTTATTCTAGGTCCTCAAAACCTTAAAGTCTTCCTAGATTTCTGTTATATACTTGAAAATGAATATTGTACCAACCCAAAGCATATTGAAATGTTTTAAGAATCTTTTCTACTCTAGGTACAAAGCCCCAAATTTTTGGGGATGGGCCAGTCGATTAGATCGACTCTAGTACGGAAATGGTACTTAATTTATCAATCCTGAAAGGATGAAAGGCAAAGTCGACTTTGGCAAAATTTGAACTCCGAACAAAAAGACAGATGAAATACCACTATAGATAGTGGTATCTGTCTGTGTGTCTGTCTGTGTCTGTCTCTCTCTCTCTCTCTCATTGTATGTATATATATCATCATCATCGTTTAACGTTCGCTTTCCATGCTAGCATGGGTTGGACGATTTGACTGAGGACTGGTGAACCAGATTGCTACACCAGGCTCCAATCTGATTTGGCAGAGTTTCTACAGCTGGATGCCCTTCCTATATACATACAGGAATGCCAGTCTCAACCACAAAATTCCAATTTTTTTGAGTTCCAAGTATTTATTGACTCAAAAGGTTGTCCCTTTGGCTCTTAGGAATTGGTGTTGATTTTTAGGGAGATCCTTGGTAGAATAAATGTTTTGAAGTTGTATTGTTATTGATGTTTAACCCAGATCAACTCTTAGCAGACTTATGATCAAAGCCTTCCTTTCTTGATTGTTCCATCATTTTAGATGTCAGTTAGGGTTAGGGTTAGGGTTATATTAATAGATTATATTAATTAGCATATCCTTCTTTCTTTTTCTAAGACAGAAGGGTGTGATTAGATGGCTATTTTGTTGCTATTTCTACCATGACAAACAATCAGGCCTGACTTGAAGGTAAACAACAAACAATATATATTCTACACTGCATGCCACTAATATGTGAACCAACAAGGGAACTTCTATGTGATTGTTTGTCATGGTAGAAACAGCAACGAAATAGCCAGCTCTGACCATCTAATTTTTTTTGTATATTTTTTTTTTGCATATCAGATGTGGCTCTGTGGTAAGAAGTTTACTTCCCAAACACTTGATCCCAGGTTCAGTCCCATTGTGTGGTACTTTCGGCAGGTGTCTCTGAAATAGCCCTGAGCTGGCCAAAGCCTTCTGAGTGGATTTAGTAGACAGAAACTAATATATGTAGGCCTAATTTTATAGTGGCACTGTATCTATCTGTCTGTCTGTCTCTCTCTCTCTGTATAAATATATATATATATAAAATTTATCTATCCACCCACCCATTCATCCATCCATCCATCCATCCACCTCTGCTTCTTTTATATTCACCTCCTTGAAACTTGAGGGTATGCCCTGACACATCATCCACCATGTTCTCTCTCTTCCAATTGTGGTAGCCTTATATATCTCCTCTGCAGCAAAACACCTGTTTCGGTCTCTGTATCATATTTTAGCCTCTCACTACCTGACATAAAGCCACTTTCCTCAATATTATTCCCCATCCTAAATTGAGGGGTCTTGTTTTGCGAGTTACTTGGTGACCTCACTGGTACTAGTGCCTTGTAAAAAAGCACCCAGTACACTCTGTAAAGTGGCTGGTGTTAGGAAGGGCATCCAGCCGTGGAAACCCTACCAAAGCTCACAATAAGCTTGGCATAGTCCTTTGGCTCACCAGCTCCTATCAAACTGTCTAACCTATGACAGCATGGAAAATGTATGTTAAATGATGATGATGATATAAGCTTATATATTCATTTACACCTGTAGTTTCTTACCTTTTACCATTATGACTCATTCTGGTAAATCAATAACGTCCCTTGACCCTGTTCTAATATTTAACCCTTTAGCATTTAAACCAGTCATATCTGGCCCAAATATTCTGTTTCATGTTCAGATTGGCCACATTTGGCCTCTTACACCTATCTTGCAATGTCATTCTAAAAATAAACAGTCAGATCATTGAAATTTCGAGGGTATGAGATAATGAATGATTCATTTAAAACAAAGTGAATGAATAAGTATTACATTTGACTGAGTAGTCTGAATGCTAAAGTGTATATAAAGAAATAATTTTCCAAAAAGATTAATTTAAAACTTGATACTTTTCTTGGGGAAATATATCAAGATTTTCATTTGTTGTATATATATATGTGTTACTGTCCTTAAAGATTTCGTTTTTTTTTTTTTTTTGTCTTCTTGACCCATAAGGTGCAAGTCACTGATTTATACCTTTCAAATGACTGCCATTTCAAACCTAAGTGTCTTCTTCATAGGCTGTTGCCAGTTTATTTATTTATTTATTTTCCATTTATTGTATCATTTGTTCATCACTGTACAGACTGAAGATTAAAATTGAGTATAAACTTATTGAAACATGATCAAGTGATTTCTACAATGTTGACTTCACAGCAGATGCACATTTACAGTCTTTACTGGCAAAGGTCACAGGTTATATTCAAATTTGCATTTTGTTTCACTTAGGGTGCAAACATGATTTCATTCACTATTTTGCTCTGCAATTATAATATATCTGACTAAAAAACTTCTTTTTCCATGCATTGGAACATGGCCTGTCACCATGATCTCCATGTATGACGGCATGAAATGAAACTAAGAAATGATCAGTATCATACATGAGGGATAATTTTTGTTTTGTAGAATTTCATTGCCCATAATGAGGGATGCACATTATACATAAGTGCTTATTATACATGAATAATTACAATTTTAAGAATTAAAGTGTTAATATCATTGATAAAAAAATACTTATCAAAAAGAAACCAATATTGTAACAGTTAAAAAGAAATTTGCTTCTTTTAACAGTGGTATAATGTAGGAGCTTTATTTACACAACAGTTTCTCATGATTTATTTTCTGTAGAGATATCTATATACTTTTATGCTCAGTAGATGCGATCAATATGTGTATCTACATCATCATCATCATCATCATCATCATCATCATCATCATCATCATCATTATTTAATGTCCATTATTCATACTAGTATGGGTTGGACGGTTTGACCAGAGCTAGCAAGCTGGTGAGCAGCACCAGCTTCCATTCTGATTTGGCATGGTTTCTATGGCTGGGTGCCCTTCCTATTGCCAACCACTTGACAGAGTGTATTGGGTGCTTTTACATGGCACTGCATGAACACTTTTACGTGGCATCTACACAGCATAAATCTTCCAGGTTAAAGTCAGAACATTTACATTGTGGACAACCTAGCCCTTTATTTATGATATTTTGGTTAAAATGCACTACCTTTATTTTGATTAATTTCATAAATAATTAAAGATTTAGTAAAGTAACTGTCATTATTAAGCTGGTGTTAGGAACATAGATTAACATGGAATTTTGATGGGAAGTTTTAATTTAGATCATATTAAAACAATGTTTATATTATGGAATCAGAGGCAGTTTCAGGTGGGTTGGTATAAAAAAATTTTTTTAAGGAATTTTTTGTGTTGTTATGAGGCCACAGGCACAGTTGATTGAATTGATTCCAATACGTAACTATATTTCTTGAAATTGAACTTAAGGAAAATATAATTATATTCCATGCTTTTGTATCACTCTGTTGCCTTTCAAATATTTCATCATTTTACTATTTGAAGGGTGAGTGTTTAGAATTTCATTCAGTCAATTACTTAATGTATGGATTTACTTTTCCCCACTGGTTCCAGCCATTGGAGTGTCTTGTAGGCTTTTTAGTCAATCATCAATACTGATATCAGTTTAGTACATATTTTATCGATTTCTATCTATTGAAAAGCCAAATTACCTTTTTTGACATAATGAGGCTCAACACGAGACAGGTGTGCGTGCACACGTTTGTATACGAAAGCCTTGAGTATAATTCCTATCTACCCAATTTTCAGTAACAATCCGTAGAAAACAGTAAAATACACTTGTTTAAGATGCTATGCAGTGGTAATCTTTGGTGAATAAAAGAGAATAATATATTTTCAAGTCTATATTTATATGCAATCAACTTACCTCTTCTCCCGAAATTGCTGGCCTTGTGCCAAATTTTAAAATCTATATTTATATGAAAGAGTTGTTTCCCTTAGCTTTTCTTCATTACAAAACATTTTTGAAGTTTCTTACAACAGAGTTATCTCCCTTAGTTCTTTAAACTATCCTGAGACATTTTACTTAATTGCGTGGATAATATTGATTTGAAATTTTGGCACTAGGCCAGCATGTTCGGGTGTTGGAGGTAAGTCAATTACGTCGACCCCATTGTTCAACTGGGACTTATTTTAATGACCCCGAAAGGATGAAAGGCAAAGTCAACATCGGCGGAATTTGAAATCAGAACATAAAAATGGACAAGCATTTTGCCTGGTGTACTAAAGATTCTGCCAGCTTGTCGCCTAATTGCATGGATAATTTTGACCGTATTATATATGTGAGAGAGACCTACTATATTTTTGGAAAGGTTAATTTGATATGTGTTGAGTTAACCAAACTTACAAGTTTGCATCTATATGTAGTGTTGTATCTTATACAGTCCAGTATTGGGATCTGATTTAAAAGCATTTTGGTTTGCTATTTTTAGCAGGTAAAGCTTGACTGATTCATGCCATCATGGTTTGCGTTTGTCAGATGGCGTCAGAGATCAAGAGGGAGATAAATGATATTCACTTTGTTAATTTTACATCAAGAACTTTAGGACAAATTGGCCAACAGTTGGAATTCAACTTGGGACTGGAACAATAGAATGATTGCATTACAGAATTAATTCTCATCCGTCATTAACCTCTAATCAAACACTACCATGGCATATACTCATTATAGATGGATTAGAGTCATGCTATTTAGTTCTTGTTAGTTTTGGGCCACAGGTCCAATTAGCCCTCCACAGGAGCTAGCTCAAAAGTCCACACAGAGTGTGGCTTTTAAGCTAGTATCTGTCTGCCTGTCTATCTATCTATCTATCTATCTATCTACTTACCTACATACATACTTACATAATACCTACATACATACATACCTACATAATACCTACATACATACATACATACATACCTACCTACCTACCTACCTACATACATACATACATACCTGCCTGCCTGTCTGCCAACCCGTCCTCCACCCCCTACACACATACAACTCTTTCTGTCTTAGTCAATACAGTTGATTACCGAAGGAATAATGGCTTACATTTTTGAATAGTGTTATAACTGTCTCTCAAATATGCTAGCTAACTTACATCTTTATGACTGTCCCTTATATAATTATGTCATTTAAAAAAAAGAAATGTTTTGTTATTATTTCATTCTTTGTTTTTAATTCTTGAGTTATTCAAATGTTTCAAGCATAGAATTATTGGAATTTTATTAACCATTCAATATAAATTTTGAAACAAAGTATAAATGTTTGAAATATAGGAAATTTGGGTAAATTCTGGTTCTTACAGTAATATACACTTACCTTTTTCAACTGCTGTGTGATTCATTAGCTTTTAGGGTTCATTTACCAATGAATCAATTAATTAATTTTTATTTAGCTTACATATCTTTTATCTTTTGCCCGTTTCAGTCATTGGACTGCAGCTATGTTGAGCTACTGTTTTGAAGGGTTCAGTCAAACAAATTGACTCCAGTATTTAATTTTTTTTAAAGCCTGTGACTTATTCTGTTGGTCTGTTTTTTTGTCAAGCCAATAAGTTTTGGGGATATAAACAAATCAACACTGATTGTTAGTTAGTGGTGGGGAACAAACACAACACACACACACACACACACACACACACACACACACACACACACGACAAGCTTCTTTCAGTTTCTGTCTACCAAATCTACTCACAAGGCTTTGGCTGGCCTGAGGCTATAGTAGAAGACACTTGCTCAAGGTACTACCCAAGACCATATGGTTGGGAAGTAAGTTTCTTACCCACACAGCCATGTCTGGGAGACAATATAATTTACTTGGTGGGCTTTTTTGCAATAAATTATATTCATTGGTGGTTTTGAAAATGACTCAACAAAATGTAATGTAAGTATATTTAAAAATTAAGGTCCACTATCAGTAACACTTTCAATCTGTGCATATTACAATCATTCCTCAGTACCCCACATTCAGATCAGAGCTTAGCTTTAAAAAGCTGTTATTAAGAGACGAGGGCTTTGAAAAGCCAAAATATTGAAATACAAAAATAAATCTTTGTTTTTTATTTATTTTTTGACTTTGCTGTTTTATTTTCAATTTGCATTGCTGTGGCCTTCTCAAATACATTTAATTTTAAGAGAGTATTGTAGTTCGTTTGAAACATTGTGTATTGTTTGTAAAGAATAAAAAATTTTGAATGGTACAACAATGCACTATAATTTAAAAAATGGACTATATATTTGTTGTAATTTAGCTATCTATAGTCCGATGATATTTCGGAATACAATTCCTTCTTCAGATCTTCTTAGATGGAGTCTATGCTATTTAATTTTATTTCACAATGCATCTTATAAACTATATTTCTTTAATCCTTTAGCATTTAAACCTGCCATATCCAACCAAAATATTCTACCTGTTTTATGTTCAAACTGACTGGATCCAGCCTCTCACACCAACCCTACAATATCATTCTAAAAATTAACAGTCACCACATGAAAATCTTAGTGCTGCTATATATTGCAAGACAGTGTGAATAAACAAGCATTACTTCTAACAGAATAATGTGAACACTGAAGAGTTAATTCCCAAAGCCTTTTAACCCTTTACCCGTTGTGTGTATTACATATGATATACAGGACATATTTGCCTATCATCCCTAGCTTCATATATGAACAGGTGCTGAAATTTCCCTGGCTTTAAGGGTATTGTGAAAGGTCTTTTACAGGGCTTAGAAAAACTGAAGGACCATTGTGATAATTTGAGAGGAGAATATGTTGAATAAAATCATAATTAATTGAGTCTCCTGTATTTTCTTTTACCCAAAGCCAGGAACTTTTCAGTATCCCCTCATATGATACACATTCCCAATTTTTCTCAACCACTAGAGTAAGTTTGGACTTATGAAAGGAAAGCTTTATATTACTCAGAACATGCGAAACAAGGGCTAACTTATAGTTTGAAAACAAGCACGGACATTTAAAACAAACTTATGAAAATGTTTTGTACAGGCAAATGGCTAAAGCTCTGTGCTGTATCTTTGTTTAATGTTGCTAATTTGATGAGAGATAACTCTTATTTTGTACTGAATGCTGAGGTGTCTTAGGTGGTCTATCCCAGGTAATATCCCATTACCTGAGATAGACCAAGTTGATTTTGTAAGAACCTCAACAGAATATGTGTGCAGGAGGTGTCTGCTTAACCAAGATGTTAGTGGTAGAGCTTAGAGGCAGAATTAATAACCAGAAGATCATTATCTTAGAGACAATAAAATGCAAGATATTGACTTTGTTATCACAAAGCTTTCAAGGGTCAATAATCACTGAGGTGTGATGTCAGATAGAAGCCCTCTAATTAATTTGACTTTACTCTTTTACTTGTTTCAGTCATTTGACTGTGGCCATGTGAAAAATGTATTGGAGATTACTTGGAGGAGCAAAAGATTTTAAAAAAGTGATTGTTTCTGATTATTACCACGTCTTTTAAAATAATGATTCCAAATTTTGGCACAAGGCCAGCAATTTTTGGGGAAGGGGGCAAGCTGATTACATCGATCCCAGTACTCAACTGGTACTTATTTTATTGACCCCAAAAGGATTAAAGGCAAAGTCAACCTTGGCGGAATTTGAACTCAGAACATGAAGATGGATGAAATACTGTTAAGCATTTTGCCTAGTGTGTTAACAATTCTGCCAGCTTGCTGTCTTATATATTTTAAGATATTAAAAGTGAGAGTAGTAGGCCTGCTTATTTGCTAATGTTACAAATATTAATTTGTTCAAAGAGATGATTTTCATTTTTTTGCCTGCTTCCAGATCTATAGTGACGACCCAAGAAACAGGCCCAAATCATGAACATACTGATTTGTAGATGGTTTAGAACTCTTCTGGTCTTGTTGCTTTGTTGAACTTTTGTGGTCAAAGAAGTTGTTGTTGTTTAGTCCAGATCAGCTTTGATCTGGCAAATCTATGACTAAAAGCATTCCAACCATGATAGTTCCATATTTTTTTCCACATACAGAGTATGCTATATTTGGTGTCTGTGTACCATTGGTAGGTGAGGAGAGTGAGATTGGAAAGGGAAGTCTTGCAGGAGATTTTTTGCTGTATGTAGATTGCAATAAGATTTGCAGTAAATTTAGCAGCATTATTTGCAAGACTGCTGCTTACAAAACCTTCTGAATAGATTTGAGTATTGTCTAAAGTTTGTTGAGATGAGTTTAGCAAGAAATCTGAATGTATGGTAGCTTATAGATCTAGAACATCATAACAGTGTATTTTACTATCTTGGATGGTCTTCTTATAGCAGTTACATTAGTAAAACAATATCTCTTGCCAGGTTATTCATTTCAGATGTTATAAGTTGTGGTTTGGGTCTGTACAGCTGCAGTACATCTTGTGAATCCTTTTGGAGTGGATATCTCACAAGATTTGGTGCAGTTGGATGAACTGTGGGGTGATATGCCTTGTCTCTTATGTTCTCATTTGGGTAAGCTCAGACAAATCATAAGTGAAACATATTTGCTGCTATGAATGCTCATGGAATTATCAAGGATCTGACCATAGAGTGTGTAGAATTGTAGCTATTGTGTAATATTTCAATACAAAGGGAGATGTAATAATTGATTGAAAGATCAATGCCACATTGTGCAGTGATCAGGAGATTCAAGATCATGCAGACACTCAAATTTCCAAGAGAAACTACAATTAACTTGTCTTACTGTGTGTAGTACCAGTAATTCATTGAGACATGTCATAATCAAATGGGATATCTGCTGTTGTATTTGCTTGCTTTTGTTTTCTTTGGCACATATCTGTGACCTGGTGTTGTAGTAGATGGGTATTTTCCACTTCTGTATGATATTGCAACAATTACAGTTTAGTGCCTTTCAAAAGACAACATAATAGGCAGCTACCAAATACAATTTCATAAGCCATCATTCAAAATACAATCTTCCTGTTTTGTAGTGTCTAATTAATTTATGGGTCCATTCTACTCTTCCAATGCCAGCTGTTAAATGCTACTTAGCTGATTTTCTGATTAACATGTGGAAAACATTTTTGTAGACTTGTAAAATTATTTTGCTATGCTAACTCATTTGGAATTACATAAGAATAATATTCTCTTAAACTAAATAAATTTCAACATTAATTCTCTTGATAATATTCTTCATACAATATTTAAGAATTTTTACTTGCCTTCCTATTTACATAGATAACCCAAGTGGAAATGGCTGCAACTGCTACCATCATTATTACAACCCTCTCCCTCCCCACCATCACCACTGCCACTGCTACTACCACTACTGTCATCATTATCATTTCAACCACTACCATCATCATCATCATCATTATTACTACTGCCACTGACAAGAGTCCTCTTTTCTCCCCCCCACCTCACTGCAGGCATAGCTACCATCTCTGCCACCAACTTCAGTATCACAACCATTAGCTACCACCACCACCACCACCACCACCATCATCATCATCATTATCATCACCAGTTTAACATTTATTTTCACCAAGTTGTATCAGAGTGGATGCTTAATAGCTTGACTGGTTCTATTTTGTTTGAATTCTTTAATTTTTTTTGCATCATGGGTAAGGAGAACACTTTCCACCAAGATGTGTACTATTTGCTTGAGTGTTTTCTACAAACATGCCTTACATACCTCTGATTTAATGATTGTGATGGATAATATGATAAATAAATTTCACCAAGAACAACCTATTAGCATTCTACAACTGGTTTTTTCACAACTCTTTAACCCTTTACCATTCAGATTATTTTGTCAAATGTAATGCATATTTATTAACATTATTTTTAATTAATAAGGCGGTGAGTTGGCAGAAACGTTAGCACGCTGGGCAAAATGCTTAGCAGTATTTCGTCTGTCTTTACGTTCTGAGTTCAAATTCTGCCGATGTCGACTTTGCCTTTCGTCCTTTCAGGGTCGATAAATTAAGTACCAGTTGCATACTGAAGTTGATCTAATTAACTGGCCCTCTCTCCCAAAATTTTGGACCTTGTGCCTAGAGTAGAAAAGATTATTTTTAATTAATCACACATTATCTAGTAGCTTTGAGATTTCAATGATGTGACTTTTATATTCTTTTATTTGTTTCAGTCATTAGACTGTGGCCATGTTGGAGAATCACCTTAAAGGATCTTAGTCAAATGAATTGACCCCAGTGCTTTTTTAAAATTATTTTTAAAGCCTTTTGCTGAACCACTCAGTTACGGGTACATAAACACATCAACACCAATTGTCAATCAGTGGTGGGGGGTCAAACACTGACACATACACACACACACACACACACACACACACACACACACACACACTGGGCTTCTTTCAGCTTCCACCTCCCAAATCCACCTACAAGGCTTTAGTTGGCCCGAGACTATAGTAGAAGACACTTGCCCAAGGTGCCACACAGTAGGACTGAAACTGGACCCAGTTGTTTCTAGAAGCAAGCTTCTTAGCACACAGCCACTCCTGCATATATATTTTTATGGAGTTGCGTGAGATCTGCAATACTATATGGGAGTGAGCCATGGTGTCTGAGGGAAAGCGAAATGGCAGTTTTGATAAGGACCGAGAGAGCAATGCTGAGAGCAATGTATGGTGTGAAACTATTGGATAAAAGGAAGGCTGAGCACTTAATGGGGATGCTGGGGTTGGTGGAATTGGTGGAACAGCTGGCAAGTGAAAAGCCAAACCAGAGGTATTTAACTGTTAATTAAAAAACTGAAAATTCTTTTCTTCACTGGCAAAAAGGCGGCGAGCTGGCAGAAATGTTAGCAAGCCGGGCGAAATGTTTAGCGGTATTTCATCTGCTGCTACGTTCTGAGTTCAAATTCTGCCAAGGTCGACTTTGCCTTGCATCCTTTTTGGGGTCGATTAAATAAGTACCAGTTACGCACTGGGGTCGATATAATCAACTCAATCTGTTTGTCTGTCCTTGTTTGTTCCTTTTTGTGTAGCCCCTAGTGAGTAGTAAAGAAGTAAGCTGCCAGGTATGAATGGAGTGTGGTGGTATGGACATGTATTGAGGAAGGATGAGGATCATGTTCTGAGAAGATCACTTGAGTTTAAAGTGAATGAACCATGAAAGTGAGGTGGACCAAAGAAAACGTAGAGGGGACAAGTGGAGGAGGAGATTGGGAGGGAGAACGTCCAAAACTTGGCGAGATGGTGTGAGAGCGGTTGCTGTAACAGTGAGGTAAATCTGGCTGCCCCTGTTAATGGGGACAAACCCGGATTTAAAATATTGGAATTCATTCCTTCATTCATTGTATGGTAGGTGTGTGACATGCCAGATCTGACCATTCTGAACATAAAACAAGTAAAAAATTTGTGCTGAATATGGCTAGTTTAAATACTAAAGGGTTAAGAGTGTATAAGTTGTTTTGTGTTGATTAAATTTTGTTTCAGTTTGAGCAGGTTTTTCTGGTTTATATAAAAAGCTAATTTTGCTCAACCATTCATGATTTTGTGTTCAATAAAATATATTTCAAAGGTGTGATTGGTTAAAGGCTGTCTCTCCTTCCTGCCACTGATGTAAGAAGGCTGAATAGAAAAGGTATTGGGCTACTAACTCCAAGGGTGGGAGATCAGTTGTACTACAAGCATTTAATTGCATATTTTGGCAGTACAATAAATTCATCACTACTTTCATTTACCATCCTGTTGGAAATTGGTACTGGTTATCTGGGAATATTATATAAGCTAAACCAGCCTTGTGTTAGGATGCATGTGCCTTGATTAGCTTTTCAAACTAGAGCTAAGCACTCAGATTACTCAGTCAGATATTCTTTTATTCTTTTACTTGTTTCAGTCATTTGACTGTGGCCATGCTGGAGCACTGCCTTGAAGGGTTTTAGTCAAATAAATTGACCCTGGGACCTTTTTTTTTTAATCCTAGTACTTATCCTATCAGGTTCTTTTGCTGAACTGTTAAGTTACAGGGACGCAAACTCACCAACACCAGTTGTCAAGTGGTGATGGAGGTGACAAACACAGACACAAAGACACACACACACACACACACACACACATACATATTTTGTCTTGCAAGTACTTGGTGACCTTGCCAGTGCAGGTGCCTCTTAAAAGCACCCAATAAACACTGTAAAGCAGTTGGTGTTTGAAAAGGCATCCAGCTGTAAACACCTTACCAAAACAGACCTCACCTGTGCTTGTGCCGCATAAAAAGCACTATGTCCACTCTGCTGAGTGGTTGGTGTTAAGAAGGGCATCTAACTGTAAAAATCCTGCCAAAACAGTCACAAAAGTCTGGTGCAGGCTTCTGCCTGGCCAGCTCTTGTGAAACTGTCCCATGGGCTTCTTTCAGTTTCCGTCTACCAAATCAACTCACTTTGGTTGGCCCAAGGCTATAGTTGAAGACACTTGCTCAAGGTGTCACACAGTGGGACTGAACTGGAACCATGTAGTTGGGAAGCAAGCTTCTTACCACACAGTTTTGCCTGTGCCTGTATAATGCTTCTTTATTCACATTGTTTTCAATTAATCATGCATTGTCTTGTAGCTTCAATATTTCGATGATGTGATTGTTTGTTTTAGAATGACACGAGGCTGGATCTGATTGGTTAGAGAATAAAATGGGTAGACTGTTTGGGCCTGATGTGGCCAGTTTAAATGCGAAAGAGTTAAAAGTCCCTTGGGGGTCATGAAATATTTATATTGTTAAAATGATAACATATCCCTAAATCTGTTATATCATTGTTAATTAATTGATTTTGAATTGCAATAAAATATTCAGCCAGATATAGAAATGAGAAAGTGTGGCATACTGATATTGTTTCATTTTTTTGAAACAGAAAAATAACACTAATTATTTAATTAATAATAATTAGTATTGTTATATGTGCTGCCATGGATGTTTGGTTAAGAAGTTTGGATTGGAACCATGTGTTTTGGAGTTCACTCCTATTGTGAGGATGCTGTTGGATGGTGTCCTTTACTGTAGCCATGGCTTGACCAATACCTTGCAAGTACAACTTGTTAGACAAACTGAAAGAAACCTGCCATATACATACATACATACATACATACATACCTACATACCTATATACATACATGCATGCATGCATACATACATACATACGTACGTACATATCATCATCATCACCATCATCATCATCATCATCATCATCATTTAATGTCTGTTTTCCATGCTGGCAAGCCAGAAGACAGTGACTGGCAAACCAGAAGACTGCACCAGGCTTCGTTGTCTGTTTTGACATGGTTTTTATGGCTGGATATCCTTCCTGATCCCAACTACATTTGAGAGTGGCCTGGGTTCTTTTTACGTGACGTCAGTACACACACACACACACACACACACATACGTGCGCGCGCGCACACACACACACACACACACATACGTGCGCACGCGCGCACACACACACACATGCACACACACATACGTGCGCGCACACACACATACACACATATTGCTGTGTGGTAAGAAGCTTGCTTCCCAACCACATGGTTCTGGGTTCAGTCCCACTGTGTAGCACCCTGGGCAAGTGTCTTCTACTATACCCTCGGCCTCACCAAAGCCTTGTGAGTGGATTTGGTAGATGGAAACTGAAAGAAGCCCATTGTGTGTATATATATGTGTGTGTGTGTGTGTGTGTCTGTGTGTCTGTGTTTGTCCCCACTGCTCACCCACCGCTTGGTGTGTTTATGTCCCCATAACTTAGTGGTTCAGCAAAAGAACGATAGAATAAGTACTAGGCTTACAAAGAATAAGTCCTGGGGTCGATTTCTTTTGGATAAAACCCTTTAAGGCAGTGCTCCAGCATGGCTGCAGTCAAATGGCTAAAGCATGTAAAAGAATATATATGTGTGTAAATGTGTGTATGAGTAAGTATTTCTCCCTCTTACCTTGTTGTGCGTGCATATTGATTTTAAATGAAGTATTACCATTCATACAAATGGTGTCATTTGTTTGCAATCTTCAAAAGCATGACCAGAGTGTTTATTGTTCAATAGACTGGGGCAAATGCTAACTTGCTTCGAAACAGGTGAATATTGACAACTAGGAGAGCATCTGTGTAGAGACATTTTTCTGCCTTAAAAAAATCTTATCTGACTTGTAGAAGCATGGAAAAGTGGTTGTCACACTTTTCCATGATGAAGATTATAAGCGACTATGACAGCTAAGGCGATGACATTTCTGGAAAAGGACATAATGATATATTATAATAAGTGTGTTTGTAGACGGTTGGAAATGGGTATAAAGAAATATAGGAAGATATGACATAAGTTCCAAGGTCATTTTATTTTTTTACAGACACACAAACATTCTTCCATATTTACATAGGTGGGATAGTTTTTGTTTTTTTACTGGAGAAAATGGTTTTATAGCTATATGCCTTCCATTTTTTCTGCTTAGAAGTGGAACAATAATTCCTATGCCCTTGATAGGGATTTTGAAACTGGTGGGGAAAAAAAATGGGAAAAAAGCATCACAATTCACAGATTGTTGAAGTAGGAAGTAGCACATGAAGATTTGGAGGTTTTTTTTTTTTTGTGTGTCACTGGTTTTGTTTTTTATAAACCTGCATATTTTGCCCAACATATGGCATCTAGAGTAGAACTGGGTTATTGTTTACTTAATTTATCCAAATAACTTGTGATAAAAAGAAAAGAAAGAAAAAAAAGAAAACCAACGAAGTTTTTAAGGAAAAATATTATTTGGTTTAGCTTGATAACTGATAAAGAGTTTGGACTTTCTAATCCTAGTAGATCCTGAAATACCAGAATTAGCACTTTAACAATTTAACGTAAAACTATATTATCCAATGTATTCTTTCCTTTCGCAAGATGTTAGGGTGTGAATTGAGAAAGTTTTGGCTGCTATTTCTAGTAAACCAAGTGACTATGTAGAAGCTCTGTTGTGAATGCTGGTGTGTCATATAAAGAAGTGGTTACCTGATTTCCTATCATTCAGCCACACTCACCATTTTATATTATGTTTTGTGGCAAAATCTAAGAGTAACGCCCATCATGTTTACTTTGACCTTGACCTGCTTATGACCTTGCTTATGGACATGCTTTCCTCTGCCAAGGAATCACATGGCTGGGTCTCCATCACAGGATCATTCTTCACTGTCCATGTTTGAAGTATCTATTGAATTGGCAGTAATCTTATTATGCTTACACTCTATATATTTATTTGAAGCTAACTGTGGACATTTCAATACAATGTAATCTATGCTCTCATCTAAATCATAGTACAGTGTGCATTTGGGTGAGCAGTTTTGTTGATCTGTTGTATTCTTGATCCATTTTAATAACAATATTTAGGGATTACTCTTTTACTTGTTTGTCATTTGACTGCGGCCATGCTGGGGCACTGCCTTTAGTCGAGTAAATCAACCCCAGGACTTATTCTTTGTAAGCCTAGTACTTATTCTATCAGTCTCCTTTGCCGAACCGCTAAGTTATGGGGGACGTAAACACACCACCGTCGGTTGTCAATTGATGGTGGGGGGGGACAAACACAGACACACAAACATATACACACACACACACACACACACACACACACACACACACACACACACACATATATATATATATTTATATTTATATATTTATATATTTGATCCTTTATATTGAACACTCAATATTTCATCTACATTCAATACTTTCTTTCATGGTGCCATCCATTTTTATTTTATTTTATTTTATATTATATATTGTATATTATATTATATATTGTATATTCCATATTCTATACCCCACATTGGTTCTGCAGGAATATAAATAAAACATAAAAAACAGACAGTGTTGGAACTCTTTTAAACAAAATAATATATATATATATATATATATATATATATATACATATATGTGACAGGCTTCTTTCAGTTTCTGTCTACCAAATCCACTCACAAGGCTTTGGTTGGCCCGAGGCTATAGTAGAAGACACTTGCCCAAGATGCCACGCAGTGGGAATGAACCCGGAACCATGTGGTTGGTGAGCAGGCTACTTACCACACAGCCTGTTGTTGTTGCCTTTGCTGCTGTTGTTGTTTAAGGTGGTGAGCTGGCAGAATTGTTACCACGCCGGACGAAGTGCTTAGTAGCATTTCGTCTGCCGCCACATTCTGAGTTAAAATTCCACTGAGGTTGACTTTGCCTTTCATCCTTTCGGGGTCGATAAATTAAGTATCAGTTGAGTGCTGGGGGTCGATGTAATTGATTTACCCACTTCCCCCAAAATTCCAAGCCTTGTGCCTATAGTAGAAAGGATTATTATTATTTCTCTTTATCTCGGGTTTTGTTGGAGCTCCTGGAGCCTTGCATGCATTGCAGGCTTATTACCTGCAGCCTACGGTACCATGTTATTCATTCTTTTCGGCTGTCTAGTACTTCCCTGATTATTCTGGCTGTGCCAAGGAGGCAAACCTTTTGTAATAGTTCTACTGGGCACTCTATTCCAATTTCCTTTATACTCCCCTTGATGCCTTCTGATACTGTTCTCAAGGATCCAACAATAATTGGCACTATCTTCACTTTCCATAGCAAGGCAACTTAAGAGAGTTGTATTTATCTATCTTTTTGCCTTCCTTCTTGATATTTTGTGGCGCAAAGGGAAATGCAACATCAACCATATAGCATATGTAGTGCACTAGGTCCGGTCTGTTATGTTCTAGCACTCGATCTGTTTGGATTGGGAAATCCCAGAGAATTTTGCTAGTTTCCTCCTCCTTTCTCCTCCTCCTCCTCCCCCTCCTCTTCCTCTTCCTCCTCCTCCTCCTCCTCCTTCCCCTCCCCCTCCTCCTCCTTCCCCCTCCTCCCTCCTCCTCCTTCCTTCTCCTCACCTCATCCCCACCCCTCCTCCTCCTTCTTCCTCCTTCTTCCTCCTTCTTCCTCCTTCTTCCTCCTTCTTCCTCCTCCTCCTCTTTCTCCTATCTTCTTATTTTCCTCCTCTTCCCCTCGTCTTCCTCCTCCTCCTCGTCTTCCTCCTCCTCGTCTTCCTCCTCCTCCTCGTCTTCCTCCTCCTCCCCGTCTTCCTCCTCCTCCCCGTCTTCCTCCTCCTCCTCGTCTTCATCCTCCTCCTCGTCTTCCTCCTCCTCGTCTTCCTCCTCCTCCTCCTCCTCCTCCCCGTCTTCCTCCCCTCCTCCCCCTCCTCCCCCTCCTCCCCCTCCTCCCCCTCCTCGTCTTCCTCCTCCTCCTCGTCTTCCTCCTCCTCGTCTTCATCCTCCTCCTCGTCTTCCTCCTCCCCGTCTTCCTCCCCCTCCTCGTCTTCCTCCTCCTCGTCTTCATCCTCCTCCTCGTCTTCCTCCTCCTCGTCTTCCTCCTCCTCCTCGTCTTCCCCCCCTCCTCGTCTTCCCCCCCTCCTCGTCTTCCTCCTCCTCCTCTTCATCCTCCTCGTCTTCCTCCTTCCCCTCCTCGTCTTCAGCATCATCATCAACAACAACAACTATATTATCAATGTCATTTTCATTGTTGCAATACTTATTATGATGGTGACATTCTTTGGTGGAGTAATAATGCATAAATACAATTGCAATTTCGCTTCTGAACACATATTCTTTTCTTCCAGCTACTTATAAAATAGCTATTACTGTCAACTTTAGGACAGGGGTGGTATATCCTTTCCGAAGAGTCAGTGTGCCAATTTCTCTCTTCTTGATTCATATTTTACTAAGGTCTTGTGTATAGTTGGAAATGTCTTGTCTAATATTTTAGTCACTTTTTGCAAATATTTATATACTGTTTGTTTCTTCGTTTTTTTTTTATATGCTCTTCAGTAGATAAACAGCTTTAAAAGTATTGTTTAAGCTGAAAATATAATTGCATTGTGGGGGTGGCAAGCAAGGAGAAGCAAGACTGAATGAAGGACAATAGGAAGGGAAAAGGACAAAAGGGAAATGAAGTGGTAAAGGGAAGAGTGCAAGAGATGTGACTGGATGAAGGGCAAGGGCAAAGAACCATAGTTATCCAATGTGTTTGTCTTTAAAGAGATCTACTGCTTGGCACTGGTAGGTAATGAATTACACAGATGGTAATGTCCTTTTTTCCATCTGCCATTTTAGATGGGATGTATGCCAAAAATGGAAATACCATAATCAAGAATTAAAAGGTGAAGATAACAAGAGATTTGACAAGTGAAGAGCAGGCTAAATATTAAGATTGCACTCCAATGGGCTTAGTGTCTGTGTATGTATATGTATGTATACATACATACATACATACATACCCCCGACCTACGCCAACATGGAAAGCAACGGATGTAAAATGCTACTGCTGCTGATGTGTGTGTGTGTATACACATAGATGTATGCACATGCTTTAAAATAGTTCTTTAAAGATTTAATATTTTAAAGAATGGTTTTTGTATTATTGTGAGGGCAAATTTCAATAATTATTCAGGTTATAAAGTTAATTTTTCAAACAAACAGGAAGAAATTATTATTTTACTCTTTTTAGAACTTTTATCTACAATGCTCTTTAAACTTTTGAAAGGTCTTCAAGACATTACATTATGGAATCTGTATAGATCTTAGTGGCATCAGGAGTTTAATTAAATAAAAATATTAGCAGTTTAGAATTTAAATTTTAAAAAGGAATTTACAATTGAAACATAGTCAAGCTGGCTAAATTTATAAGGCAGCTTATTTTCTGTCCATGGTTTAATTCACATACCATCCTAATGTTCTTGATGTGTCCAAAGTGAAGATATGTAGCATTTTAGTGTGCAGTTTCAGCAATCTATGATTTCATCTAAACTGTTTGCTAGACGTTTGTCAAAAACAATCGAATGCAAAGCTCTTAGTCAAGTTTACTTGTTCAGTATATAGTGTTAAATTTAGAGATTTCCTTATCTTTTATCTTTTACTTGTTTCAGTCATTAGACTGTGGCCATGCTGGGGTTACGGCCTTGAATTTTTAGTCGAATGAATTAACCCAGTACTTATTTTTTTAAGCCTTGTACTTATTCTAGTTGTGGGAGACAAACACAGATACAAAGACACACACACACACACACACACATGACAGACTTCTTTCTGTTTCTGTCTACCAAATCCACTCAAAAGGCTTTGGTCATTTCAAGGCTATAGCAGAAGACACTTGCCCAAGGTGCCACACAGTGGGACTGAACCCTGATTCATGTGGCTGGGAAGCAAGCTTCTTCCCACCTGTGCTTTAAAAGATGGATTTAATTATTTTTTTTCCTTTGTTTCTTAATGAGGTCCAGATACTTGGCTAGATAGTGGCTAAATTGAGCCGTAGAGCATTCATTGGTGCAGCTAGGATTACTAACCTACATTGTGATGCTGATGCAGTTATTCATGCTGAGTCTTAAGGAGTGTTCTCTTTCTACTATGTGAGGAAGTGGAACCACTTGGTCTTAGATTTCCTTGGGTCAAGACAAATATCCAGTCTTTGGTTGTCTTGCTGGGGGACTCCAAGGCAAAGACAATTAGAACAGAAAATAGATTAGAACAAAGCTGTATTGTGTAGTAAAGCATCTAGTCTGTTTCATTTTTTGCTAATCCTTATAATATTGTTGAGTTGCACTCATTAAGCAAGAAATTTTATCTCAGATGTTTTGGGACTAAAAACAATTGCATCATGGTATAAGTGTCATTGCAGTCATTAACAACACATGTTGTTATATTCAATTTTATTTCACGTAAATAGCACCATTTGAGCATGACCGATACCAACGTTGCCTTCCTGGCACTTGTGCCAGTGACACGTAAAAAGACATTTGAGCAAGTTCGTTGCCAGTACCGCCTGCCTGGCCTTCATGCCGGTGGCACGTAAAAGCACCCACTACACTCTCGGAGTGGTTGGCGTTAGGAAGGGCATCCAGCTGTAGAAACTCTGCCAAATCAGATTGGTGCCTGGTGTAGCCATCTCGTTCACCAGTCCTCAGTCAAATCATCCAACCCATGCTAGCATGGAAAACGGACATTAAACGATGATGATGACGATGATTTCAATTATTTTGTAATAATTATACATCCAGGACCTGATTCTCTCTGTTTCACTAGATCTCTTAGAACATTTTTGTGATGGGAAGTGTGGAGTTGATTGAAGTGAACTTAGTATATACCTGTTACTTATTTTTTTGTACTCCAAAGGAATGAAAGGCAAAGTCAACATTAGTAGAATTGACTTTCAGTATAGAAAAATGGTGCTAAATATTGATTTCAAATTTTGGCACAAGGCCAGCAATTTTGGGGAACGGGGCAAGTCAGTTATATCAACCCCAGTACTCAACTGGTGCTTATTTTATCAACCCTGAAAGAATAAAAAGCAAAGTTGACTTTGGCAGAGTTTGAACTCAGAACATGAAGATGGATGAAATGCTGCTAAGCATTTCACCCAGCATGCTAATGATTCTGCCAGATCACTGCCTTAATGGTGCTAAATATTGGTTTCATATTTTGGCACAAGGCCAGCTATTTGGGGTGGGGTGGGGTGGGGAACTAAGTCGATTACATTGACCCCAGTGCTCAACTGGTACTTATTTTATCAACCCTGAGAGGATGAAAGGCAAAGTCAACTTCAGCAGAATTTGAACTCAGAATGCAATGATGGGCGAAATACCACTAAGCATTTTGCCTGGCATGCTAACGATTCTGCCAGCTCACCACCTTAATGGTGCTAAATATTGAAAGGTATTTCCTTTGCTGCTCAGTGATTACTACTACTTTAATGTCTTCTCTAATTCCCATATTGTCATTGATGTTTTTTTCCTTCTGTTGGCATTAAAACCTCATATTTACGAGGGAGGTGAATGAGATTATGTGACTGCCTCTCTCATGGGCATTAGCAAAATAAATGTCCAACACTCTACTGTGTCACTCAACCTACTGGTTTCTGTTTGGATTAATTGTAAAAGTATTAATGATAACTTCATACATATGCATGAATAATTATAAGTAATCAGGAAAGTGTAACCAATCAAAAATATTTAGCAATGTTAAATGAAAAGGTTTCCAACTGGGATTCGAAATTACAGTAAACTTGGCTTCCCTAAAAGTTTCCATTGCTCCATAATGAACACCCATAATTATTTATTAATTTCTTATGACTAACAAAGAATAAGTCCTGGGTGTCGATTTGCTCGACTAAAGGAGGTGCTCCAGCATGGCCGCAGTCTAATGACTGAAACAAATGAAAGAATAAAAGAAAGTTGATTTTGTTGATTGGATCAACTGGAGCCCTCGTCATCATAACTGACAGAATGCCAGTTTAATACATCATGGTATCACATGATTGACCAGACTATCGGATGTTGTTATACATCACTGGTCACATTGTGCTTCACATTGTTTTAGCCTTCGAATGATGCCACTCTGCTGGCTAAGTGAGCAGGCCAGCATTCCCTCAGACCAAAAGACTACTCTGTCTCAGGGTTACCCATTTACTGCTGGATGGGCTGGTGCAATGTGAAATGAAGTGTTTTCCTCAAGAACACAACGCTCTGCCTGGTTCGGGAAATTGGCACCTTCACATTTATACATATTCTTTTATTCTTTTACTTGCTTCAGTCACTTGACTGTGGCCATACTGGGGCACTGCTTTGAAGGGTTTTAGTCGAACAAATCAACTGCAGGAATTATTCTTTTTTAAGCCTAGTACTTATTCTATCAGTTTCGCTTTGCTGAACCACTAAGTTATGGTGGCATAAACACATCAACAGTGGATGTCAAGCGTTGATGGGGGACAAACACAAACATAAAGACACACACACATAGATATATGCATATATATATACTATGGGTTTTGTTCAGTTTCCGTCTACCATATCCACTCACAAGGCTTTGATCAGCCTGACACTATAATAGAAGATACTTGCTCAAGGTGCCACTCTGTGGGACTGAACCCAAAACCATGTGGTTGGTAAGCAAGCTTCTTATATTTATATTTACAAAGGGTAAGAGTTTGTCTCTTATCCTTTGTAAAAAAGACATATGCAATATATACAGATAGATTAGTGCAGAGACCAGATTGAATACTTGAAATCCAATGTCAAATGATGAGAAATGTAATTTAGGTAAAAATGAGTTGGCTATAGGAAATTCAGCTGTCAAGTAATAATGAAGATAAAGATACAACTGGTTGCTAATGGCATCAATGCATTTTTGAGTCATAAATGCTTTGATACTACTTAGAATCACCTGTCCATCTTCTATTTTATCGTAATCATCATCATCAGCAGTTAACATCTGTTTTCCATGCTGGCATGGGTTGGACAGTTTGACAGGAGCTGGTTAGTTGGGGAGCTGTCCAAATTCCAGTTGTCTATCGTGGCATGGTTCCTATAGCTGGGTGCCCTTCTTAATGCCAACCACTTTACAGAATGTGCTGGGTGCTTTTTATGTGCCACTGGCACAGGTGCATATATGCAGCACTGGCACAAGTGCATTTTATGTAACCCCGGCACCTGTAAAAGACAAGCCTGTATGTAAGGATGACAGCGATTTTACTTAGCTTGGCATGTCTTCTCGAGTACAGCAAATCTCCACAACTCCTGGTCCCTTGTCATTTCCTCAGTGAGGTCCAGCGTCTGAAGATTCTTTTTCACCACTTCATCCCATGTCTTCCTGGGTCTACCCCTTCCACAGGCTCCATCTACAATTAGAGCTTGGCACTTCTTTATGCCGCTGTCCTCAGCCATACACATCACATCACCAAACCAGCACAATCTTCTCTCTTGCACACAACATTTACACACACATACACACACACACACACACACACACACACACACACACACACACACACACACACACACACATATATATATATATACTCAATATTCATGTAGGTACACACACACACACTCTCATTTGAAATGTTCAATCTTTCTTAGAATTTATTATAAAGAGAAACTTTCTCTCCTTTTCTCTTTCCCTCTATTTTTCTATCTATCTGTATATCTATCTATCTGTCTGTCTATCCATCCATCCAATAAGAAACAAGCACACACACACACACACACACACACACACACACACACACACACACACATATTTATTTTATTTGTGCCCTCAACCTCTCTTAGAATATATTTTTAAAGACTTATTATTGTAAGGAACTGTGAATATATCGAAAAGTAATGGGGTTCTGTCAAAAGAAAGAAAAAAACAGGAAAGGAAAAATAAAAAGAGCAAAAGAATTTTATTATAATTTAACTTTCATCACATGTAAAATTGAATTTGACACTTTATGCATATAACCCCACTCCCTCATTTCACTGTCAATTTGGTAACTCAGTTTTAGATGGCAGGAAATTTGAAATGAGTAAATGGATTAAGGGATCGTGTTCTGTTTTGTATTCTGTTTCCAAATATATTCGTTGTGGTGGTGGTGGTGGTGGTGGTGTGGGTCAATTATTTGTTCTGCCTTTCAGCTTTCATCTAACTCCAAAGGTTGATGACCTGACTTTATTTCAGAATATATTTTATTTTTACCAATAGAAAGAATATTCTTTCTTTCTAGTGATGCTAAAAATTCCCTTTTGTTCTGAGAGTTAAATTGATTAATTTTCATATTTTCTCCTTTCTCTTCAGTAAAATTGAGCCTAAATTCTTGCCACTCCCTATAAATTTCATCATGGCTTTGTATATATACATATACATACATATATATATATATAAAGTAGAATTTGTGTGTGTGTGTGTGTGTATGTTTCTTATGCATTTGGAAACTTAGTTGCTGATTTTGATGTATGGATTATCAAAAGATTCAGTAATCTTTTGGCTACCAAATAAACTTTATTTTCGTTTATATATTTGCATTACAAAAATTTAATGATATAATCTTTCTGTAAGTCAACTATTGTAAACGACATTTTATACCATGATGATGTCACATCTACGTCTATATATTAGTAGATGTCTGTGTATTTGTATGTTTGTGCATAATGCCAATGACGGAGTGAGAGGGGAAAGAAAGAAACAGAGAAGCAAAGTGAGGAAGTGGCTCTTTACTTCTCCTCCTCCATCCCCTCATTCGTTGCAACATTTTTCAATAGAAGGAGAAATGTCAATAGTGTAAGTGCATTAGAATTCCAATCAAACCAACAAACATGCCATTTGAGTTCAAGGGAACACAACTTCCAGTGGGACAATGTCTATTAATAAATGTCTTCACAATGTCTATTAATAAAGGTCAAGGTCAGACTCTGAAATCTACTGACTTGCACTTAATTGAGCCTTGCTTTTCTCATGGTCATCTTTATGTTGGTTGTTCAAGGGTTGGTAGTTTGCAAAACTTATTTGTCTATGCTCCAAACCAGAAAACAAAGAATGTTGTTTGCCCAGAAGCTCTTATGTGATTTTCTTCAACATATGTGATAGAATTTATCTCCTTTCATAAAAGTGGTAAATTTTGTATTTTCGTTTTTTGTTATTTTTTTTTTTTTTGTATTATGAATTCAGAATTGATTTCTCAATTGAAGAATAAATTGAATTTAGAATAAACAAATTTCTATACAACATATTTTGCTTTTTTTCTTCCTATATATAAGGAACAATTTCATTCCCAGGCAATGCTGGGTGCCACTACTAGTATATATATATATTTATAGTTAATAAAAGAAATGGAGAAAAAAAAGACAAGAAAAAAACAACAACACAAAGACATGGTACATGCAAAGTATTAATAAGACGCCTAGAGAAGGAAAGAAAGCTGTTCTTCGGAAGCAGGAGACATGGGAAAGTCCAAAAGAGAAGGAAGAAGGAGGGAAAAAAAATTGCCAATATTCCACATACATATAGAGTGGGGGGGGGGGGCTGTGTGGATAAGAACCCTAGAAACTTGGTTCTCAACCATGTGGTTTTGAATTCAGTCTCACTGCACAGCACCTTGGGCAAGTGTAGAGGCACATGGCTTAGTGGTTAGGGTGTTGGATTCATGATCATAAGATTGTAGTTTTGATTCCTGGACTGGGCAGTGCGTTGTGTTCTTGAGCAAAAAACTTCATTCCATATTACTCTAGTCCTCTCAGCTGACAAAAATGAGTAATCCTGCAATGGCCTGGGGTTTCGTCCAGTGGGGAATTAATATGCCATGGAAACTGGGAAACTATCCCTTATGAGTCAGCATGACTTGAGAAGGTAACCTACTTTAGGCAAGTGTCTTCTATAGTTCCAGACCAAGCAATGCCTTGTGAGTGAATTTGGTAGATGGAAATTGTGTGGAAGTCTATAATGTCTGTGTGTGTGTGTTTGTCCATTTCCCCCATTGCTTTGACAGCTGGTGTTGGTTTGTTTACATCATCATCTGAAAGTTTCCATCTTTTGCTTTCTCTTGTTTTGCATTTATGCATAGATACATATTTTGTATTTGATGTATTTAGCATATTTTATATATCTGATGTGTCTGATTTGCTTATCCCAATAATTGCTTCTGTGTGTGTGTGTGTGTGTGTGTTTGTGTGTGTATGTACATTTGTTTATATCTTTATCTGTCTGTCTATCTGTGTGTGTGTGTGTGTGTGTGTGCGCTTGTGCATGTGTGTGTGAATATTGACATCACGATTGGTTACCCTATGCTTTCAATGACTAGTGGTATAAAAAAAATCTCTTCATTGAAAAACAGTTAAGGGTTGACCACAGAAAAAAGCATTCAATCATATGCCTCAAATAGTTCCCTGAAAAGAGAAAGAAAAAATTATATGAATGAATGAACAGATAATATCAGTTTAGAAAAAGCATTCTATAAAATAATTCTAATTTTTAATTATTTCTCTTTTTTTTTTGGACTGGAATCAAAAATCAAGTAATGTGTTAAAAGATGTCAGGTCAATAAGCTTCTTCTTTTCTTCTGTTTCTCTCTCCTTTTGTTGGTCATTATCTCTTTATAACTTAATTCTCAAACATCTGAGTCTGAGCCTGTTGTCTGGCTTTGGTGAGGTGTTCTAGATAAAGGTGAAAGTGTTCAGGTCAGACTTCCTCTTTCCGTTCGTAATAATAACCGATAATGTTGTGATTGCCACTTGCTTAGAAATATGTTTTGAAAATTATAGAGGCGGAAGGAGGCATAAAATAAGTATTTCATTGTCATCGTCGTCATCATCATCATCATCATCATCCCCATCATCATTTTATAGTTTTTCTTCTAATTTGGAATGGGTTGAATGGGGACTCGCAACATCTCACCACTTGTTATTGTCTTTCTTGTTATTGGATACATTCAACAACAAAAATAATAGTCAACCTCATATGTTCTCATATGTTGTTCATTGCACATATCAGGTCTGCAAGGTTGCACTGGTGTAGAGGAAGCATAGAGGTTCACGAATTTGAAAGCAGTTGGTGCGTGAAGTGCCTACAACACCTCTCTGTAGACCATATTTTTTGTTTTGCCATTAGAGGCAAGTACGAATAGATTTTGTTTGCTTCCAACTCTGGAGTATCCGACATATAACTAGCCAGGAGAGAAACATGGCTCGCCCTCCTCCTTTTGGCAGCCAAAGCAGGATTTGTTTTACAACCAAGGCATGTTCTTTTCTTAGGTGGTATGGCAGTAGTATTGGACTATGTTTAAATTGCAAGTTTTTAAAATGGGCAAGTTTAAAGTCACTAATAATTAGTCTATGCTGGGGGCTCATTTTTCACCAGGGAGGGTCTTTGTATTTAAGAGCAACCATGCATCCTGCTGTCTGGTGAGAATGAAATCAATCTGGCTAGCAGAGTCACCTGATTGATAGGTTATCAGGTGGTTAGCTGGCTTCCTGAAGTTGGTGTTGCAGATCACTAGGTTATTTGCATTCCAGACCTCCAGGAACCTAGTTCCCTCTTCATTTCTGGAACCAACACCATGGCCCCCATGTACACCATGGAAAATTCCAGGTTACTGTCTGACATGCCCATTAAAATCTCCAGCCACAAAGATCATTGTCACTCATCTTGTCACTATTTCAAAGGGGACTGTTGAGATGAGATCTGACCAAACTACTTTCCAAATTTTTTTTTAAAAACTTAACCACAGGGTCTTTGGGCTAAATTTGACAGTTTGCATGAAAGGAGCTGTCTTAAGGTTGTGGTGGAAACTGAGGGTGGCTACTTTGGGTAAATTCTTATCTCACTGCCATAACCTAGTTGATATTTTTTGATTTTTTAAAATACTTTTATTTTTGGACGGGATATTGTGTTTTCTTTTCCTTTTATGCAAACTGTCAAATTTAGCCCAAACACCTTGTAAGTTAAGTTAAAAAAAAAACAAAAACTTTGGAAAGTAGTTTGTTTCAAAGAGGACTGTTGAGATGAGATCTGACCAATGACAAGATGAGGAAATGTTGAATTACAAGAATTTCAAATCCTAGCTTAAATGATAATATATGATAACATATGGTCAAAAAAATGGTTATCAAAATATTAATGATAATCTTAGTAGTTTTTTAGTGGAGATTTTCAAAGGATTTAGGAATCCCTTAAAAAGATACACAAAGAAAATAAATTGATTAGACATGGTTTTCAACAGCCAACAGGTGTGTGCGTGTGTGTGTGTGTATGTGTTTTTGTTTGTGTGTTTGTTGCTGGTTGGCATTCATCACTCTGAACTCATCTTGCTTGAAGAAATCTATACTCTCAGCCCGCCTACTTATGGAACGCTGTAAAAATCAAACAATTTAACTGAAACCATCTTACAGTCATCAATCCATTTAGCTGGTAATTGAAAAGTGCATTAGCTAAAAGGGAGATGTGCATGGAGTCGCTCAGGGGATTAACACACACACACAAAAAAATAACAGAGTGGAAGAAAAAGACTGAAGTGAGAGACAGAGGTGGGGGAGGGTCGATGGAAAGAGAGAGAGAGAGAGAGATAATATATTCTTCCATTCTCACTATGAAACAGGATTCCCCGATGTGTCATAGACTAAGACATCTGATAGTTACTCTACTTGGCTTCATTTAAAAGCAGTTGTTTTTCTTTCTAAATACACTTTCCAACCAACCTCACGTAGAATTTCCTAAGATGATTGGTTTATGGTGTGCATCAGTTTTAGATATTTAAGCAATCAATACTGCCAGCATGCATGCATACACACACACACACACACACACACACACACAGACCTGTGTGTGTGTATATATATATAAATTTACACACACACACACACACACACTAT
>NC_142928.1:88794833-88844701 GCF_046866305.1 Octopus bimaculoides
TGATTGAGAAGTTTGCTTTACTATCACATGGTTTCTGGTTCAGTCCTACTGTGTGGCACCTAGAAAAAGTATCTTCTACACTGCTGGATTGACCAAAGCCATGTGAGTGCATTCGGCAGATAGAAACTGAAAGAAGCCTGTTGTGTATGTGTGTGTGTGTGTGTGTGTGTGTGTGTGTGTGTGTGTGTGTTTATATGTTTATATATGTGTCTCCTTGTTATCCTCTGATTGTTGTAAATGAGTGTCATTCATCTCCAATATTTTGTGGAAACATGTCTGGGCATGAGGGAAATCTCACCTTGCTTGAAAACAGGTGAGGGTTGGTGACAGGAAGAGCATCTAGACATAGAATATCTGCAAGCATGGAAAAAAATAGACATGAAAGCAATGATGATAATGATGATGTCTATGATATATATATAGAAAGATATCTCAAAACTAAATCAACCCCAGTACTAATGAGTCTGGTATTTATTCTTTTGGTCTCTTTTCTTGAACTGCCAATTCATAGGGATATAAACAAACCTGCACCAATTCATAGGGATATAAACAAACCTGCACCAGTTGTGAACAAACACAAACACACTCATATATATGTATATATATATATTATCTTGTCTGTCTAGCTATCTATATAATCTGTATAATCTATATAATCTATACACACACACACACACAGTGAAGGTGTGATGTTGCTTAGTGGTTAGGGTATTTGGCTTGCAATCGTAAGGTCATGAGTTCAATTCCTGGTGACGTATTGTGTCCTTGACCAAGACATTTTATTTCACATTGCTCCAGTCCACTCAGCTAGCAAAAATGAGTTGTACCAGTAATTCAAAGGCCCAGCCTTGTCACATTCTGTGTCATGCTGAATCTCCCTGAGAACTACGTTAAGGGTACATGTATCTGTGGATTGCTCAGCTACTTGCACGTTCGTTTCATGGGCTGGCTGTTCTGTTGATTGGATCAACTGAAACCCTCATTGTTGTAACTGATGGAGTGCCAGTTTATATATATATATATATATATATATATATATATATATATATATATATATATCTGGAATTTTCAATGGCCGGATAACTGAAGAGATGTTGGCTTGGGTTCCCACCCCGGCATCCAAAACTCGGAGTTTTATCATGGCTACCGAATAAGTGTTACATATTTTTACAGATAAATTCCTCTATTTACATAATATTGAGGTCTCTTTCTTTCTTTTGTTGTCCTTTCTATCAATATATATATATATATATATGACACATTAACCATGTGGTTTCTGTTTATCAAATTCATCCACAAGGTATTGGTAGGCCTGGGACTATAATAGAAGGTACTTGCCTAAGATGCTGCACATTGGGTCTGAACCTGAAACCACAGCCATACCTATATGTATAAAAGAAAAAAACAAACAAACAGACAATATTTTTCTCTTTTCTGTACGGTCTTCTATATTCAGAAAAGAATATTTACCTTTTACTTGTTTCAGTCATTAGACTGCAGCCATGCTGGGGCACCACCTTGAAGAATTTTTAGTCAAATGTATTAACCCTAACACTTATTTTTTAAAGTCAGGTACTTATCTTATTGGTGTCTTTTGCCAAACCGTTAAGTTACAGTGACGTAAACACCCCAACACTGGTTGTCAAGTGGTGGCAGTGGGACAAACACATAGATATATACGATAGGCTTCTTTAAGCTTCTGTCTATCAACTCCACTCACAAGGCTTTGGTTGGCCTGAGGCTATAGTAGAAGACACTTGCCCAAGATGCCATGCAGTGAGACTGGACTGTGAACCATGTGGTTGAGAAGCAAGCTTCTTATTACACAGCCATGCCTGTACCTATTTGTTGAAAAGATGGAAACTGAAATTGAACTTATCAAGTTGGAAGTTGTTACGTCAGCTGTGTAAGACAAATAGATAAATGTGAATCAAATAATCAACTATTATTGTAAAGGCATCTGCTAATAATTATATATTGTATAGAAGTATATTTGTCTTTTTCTTCCATTAATAATACACAGTTACCCCTTGAACCTAAACATTTGCTCCCTTAACTTTTCACAGTTTTGTTACCAATACCAGCTCTTCTACACATCCATTGAATACATATATACTTTCCCTAGCCCACAGGAAACTAGTAATAGCACTTCTCCATCACATCTGACAATAACCATCATAGTTGAATAGTAGGAAGAAGGTTGAAGCTTTGAAAATATAAACAAGTAAATAAATAATAATGGCTTCTCTCACTCTTTCACCCAAAGATTCATTCCACCTCCTCTTTTCTGTCCATGTTGTTATGTTATTACCATAATTTCATGTGTTGTTTGAAAGAAAAGAATATCCTAATTTGATTGGTTGTCAACTTCTTAATAATGATAAGCAAAAGGAGCCAGCACAGTGTTTTATTTCAAGATTATTTTGACCAGTTAAGTGGATATAGCTGCTGTTGGTGGAATCGGGTGTAGGTAGTAGGGATGTGGTGGTTGTGGTTGTGGTTGTGGTTGTGGTGGTGTTTAAGGGCATCTGTAATTATTAACTCTGCCTTCTGATTGATAGCATTATTTTAAAGGTTTCCTTGCCTCCTTGTCACTTTGCCATTACTAACAGAGAAGTGAGGTTAAATGTAATTCTGACCAGCACATTTCCCTTAATATGACCTTCTTCAATGATCTCCTCTCCCTTTCCCCACTGCCATTCTGACTTCATCCATCATCACTCTTGATGAAAAGCAGATATACTTAACCAATAAGGGAGCCACAATGCAGGGTCACTTGACCTGCCCTTGCTCAAAAGAGCAACCAAGTTTTCTTCAAAACACACTAAACTGTGGTCTATTCATTCTCTTTTATTCTTTTACTTGTTTCAGTCATTTGACTGTGGCCATGCTGGAGCACTGCCTTAAAGGGTTTTAGTTGAAGAAATTGACCCCAGGACTTATTCTTTGTAAGCCTAGTACTTATTCTATTGGGTCCTTTTTGCTGAACTACTAAGTTATGGGGACATAAGCACACCAGCATCAGTTGTCAATCAATGACTAAAAATTCTTCAAGGTGGTATCCCAGCATGGCTGCAATCAAATGATTGAAACAAGTAATAACTTGTAAAAGATGAAAGTAATGCTAATGGAAAATGATGTCCTATAGGACTTGAAAAGGAAAGTATAGAGATAGAAAGATAGAGAAAAAAAAAGGGTAGAAGGATGGAAGAAATAGAAAGAAAGATAGAACGAAACGTGGAAAAATAAGACAAATCCAGGGTGAAGACAAGAGCCCAGGAGAACCATGACTGAACATGTCAATGGTCAAGCATGAAAAGGAAAGTTGAAAGGAGAACTGGGATGGTCATGTTGTACCAAAAAGGGGAGGAGAGAGAGAGAGAGAGAGAGAGAAAACAGGACAGAGAAAAAGGGTGAGGAAGAGATGGAAGCAAAGTAAAGGGAGAAAGGGGCAGACATAAAGACATGCTATCTTTGTGTGTGTGAGTATTTTCCAGTATTCTACTAGGACATGTCTGGCCACAGGGAAATATTTACCTTTATTACCTTGCTTAGAAACAGGTGAGGGTTGGTGACAGGAAGGGCATCCAGGTGTAGTAAATCTGCCTCAATAAACTCTCTCTGACCCATGCCAGCATGGAAAAGTGATGTTAAAATGATGATGATAGTTATCCTATCTACCCCTCCCTCCCTCCCTCCCTCCCTCACACACACACACACACACACACACACACACACACACACACACACACACACACACACACACACATTATAACATGATTGTGTGTGTGTACATATATATACAGGGGTTGGACAAAATAATGGAAACACCTTAAAATTTCAAACAAATTAATTTTAATATGGGGTTGGACCGCCTTTGGCAGTAATTACAGCTTGAATTCTACCAGGTATGGACTCGTACAAAGTTTGATTTGTTTCCAAAGGAATTTTTGTCCATTCTTCAGCTAAAACAGTCTCTAGTTCTTGTAGTGATGATCATGGAGGATATCGACTCCTTGTTTTTCTAAAATGCACCGTAAATGTTCAATAATATTGAGATCTGGGAACTGTGGTGGCCAGATAAGATGTTCAACTCCACTAGGATGTTCCTCATGCTGTTCAGTAACAACTTTAGCTGTGTGAATTGGTGCACTATCATCCTGAAAGGTGCGTTTCCCTCCGGAAACAGTTCCGCAACCATAGGATGAATTTGATCAGATAAAATGCTTTAAATAGTCTTGATTATTAATTCTGCCATGAAGGGAAACCATTGGGCCAGCGGATTTCCAAGGTATAGCCCCCTCAGATCATCACAGATCTTCCTCTATATTTAACAGTTGGAAGAAGGCAGTTTGGGTTAAATGCTTCTTTTGGCTGTCTCGATACATATACTCAGCCAGTGGTCAGAAATAAGGTAAAGGATGACTCGTCCGAGAAAATAACATTCTTCCGTTGCTCTAAGGACCAATTCTGTAGGTTTTTTTTACTCCACACTAAAATCTTTGCAATGTTTGTTTTTGAAAGTAGTGATTGCAAAGAGGTTTTCTGATTGCAACCCTCCTGTGAGATCCGACTTTCTGCAGCTCCCGGAGAACAGTTTTTGTGGAAACTGGGTTCTCGAGGTGGTCATTAAGCTCTGCAGTAATTTTGGGAGCTGTACTTTTGTGATCCTTTCTAACAATTCGCATAAGAGTCCAACGGTCCCTATCTGAAAGTTTTGATTTTCTTCTGGAGTTTTGTTTCGACGAGCAAGTTTTTCTCTCTTTCTCAAAGGGAGTCATTACTTTCGAGACAGTACTTCTTGATACATCAAACATTTCAGCTGTTTTCATTACGCTAGCGCCTGCCATATGAGCACCAACAATTTGACCTCTTTGAAAGTCCGATAGATCTGTCAATTTAATGAATCTTAATTACCTTTTCTGATGATATCTGAAAAGAAACAGCAATTTTAGCAAGACATATTAAGCAACACTAATAATAAATCAACAAACATAAAAATAAACAAGCTTTTGATGGTTTTACAGATATTTCAAAATTATGATGCTATGATGCTAGGTGTTTCCATTATTTTCTCCAACCCCTGTATATATATATATATATATATATATATATATATATATATATATATATATATACATATACACACATGTGGAAATTGTTTGATTTTAAAAACATATGCACATCCATCCATGTAGGCATGGGTGTGTATGTATGTATATATATATATATATATATATATATATATATATATATATGAGTGTGTGTATGTGTGTGTATATATATATATATATCTTAAAATAATAATGGTTCCCCATCCCAATTTCTTTTTAATAGACAGCCCCCTCTTATTTATCATAGTCCTCCAGGCAATCACAGAGGAGTTCAAGACAGGTTGCCCCTGGGAGCTCCTCTATGCTGATGACCTTGCCCTAATTGCGGAGTCACTATCAGAACTAGAGAAGAAGTTTCAGGTGTGGAAGCAAGGTCTAGAATTGAAGGGCCTTAGAGTCAACCTAGCTAAAACCAAAATCCTAATAAGTAGGAAGGTAGATAAAACACAAACCCCTTCAGGTAGATGGCCCTGCCCAGTATGTAGAAAAGGAGTAGGTAGTAACTCTATAAGATGTACCCGGTGCAAGCTATGGACACATAAGAGGTGCAGCAACATCAAAGGCAGGTTAACTAGCAAGTTAGTTTTTGTTTGTGGCAGATGTTCAGGTGCAATAAAGACTGTAAACAAACAGGAAACAGCTTCTATCTCATTCCAGGGTGAAAAACTAGAGGTAGTCGATAGCTTCCGCTATCTGGGCGACCAAGTTAGTAGTGGGGGTGGGTGCGCTGAAAGTGTAGCTGCTAGAATAAGAATAGCCTGGGCAAAGTTTAGAGAGCTCTTACCCCTGCTGGCGACAAAGGGACTCTCACTCAGAGTAAAAGGCAGACTGTATGACGCATGCGTACGAACAGCCATGCTACATGGCAGTGAAACATGGGCTGTAACTGCTGAGGACATACGTAAGCTCGCAAAGAATGAAGCCAGTATGCTCCGTTGGATGTGTAATGTCAATGTGAATACCTGTCAGAGTGTAAGTATCTTGAGAGAAAAGCTGAACATTAGAAGCATCAGTTGTGATGTGCAAGAGAGACGATTGCGCTGGTATGGACATGTGGTGAGAATGGATGAGGATAGCTGCGTGAAAAAGTGCCACACCCTAACAGTTGAGGGAACCCGTGGAAGAGGTAGGCCCAGGAAGACCTGGGCTGAGGTGGTGAGGCAAGACCTTCGTACATTGGGCCTCACCGAGGCGATGACTACTGACCGAGACCTTTGGAAATGTGCTGTGCGTGAGAAGACCCGGCAAGCCAAGTAAGATCGTTGCCAGTGCCCCTGGACTGGCTCTTGTGCGGGTGGCACATGAGATGCACCATTTTGAGCGTAGCCGTTGCCAGTACTGCCTGACTGGCTCCCATAGGATTTTCGAGTGAGATCGTTGCCAGTGCCCCTGGACTGGCTTGTGCGGGTGGCACATAAAAGACACCATTTCGAGCGTAGCCGTTTTCGTGCGGGTGACACGTAAAAGCACCCACTACACTCTCTGAGTGGTTGGCGTTAGGAAGGGCATCCAGCTGTAGAAACTCTGCCAAATTAGACTGGAGCCTGGTGTTGCCATCCGGTTTCACCAGTCCTCAGTCAAATCGTCCAACCCATGCTAGCATGGAAAGCGGACGTTAAACGATGATGATGATGATGATGATGATTTCTCTTTCTTTGTTTCAAAATTGTAGACATTTTCCTTTTTTATCCTTTGAACAGTATTTTAAAATCTATTTATTTATTTAGCCAGTGTTAGCTATGTATTCTTAAAGAAAAAAAAACCCTTAAAAATCTGTTGTTAGTTGAAGCTGTTCATATATATATATATTTATGTGTGTGTGTGTTTGTGTGCATATATATGTATATAGTCTTCTACTTGTTTCAGTCATTTGACTGTAGCCATGCTGGAGCACTACCTTTAGTTGAACAAATCAACCCCAATACTTATTCTTTGTAAGCCTAGTACTTATTCTATTGGTTTGTTTTGCTGAACTGATAAGTTATGGGGATGTAAACACACCAACATTGGTTGTCAAGTGATGGTGGGGTGACAAGCACAAACACACAAATACACACACACACACACACACACACACACACACACACACACACACACACAGAGGCATGTATATATTTCACTCATCCATTTCCAAGTATATATATATATATATATTTATATTTACGATGGGCTTCTTTCAGTTTTCATCTACCATATCCACTCAGAAGGCTTTGGTTGGCCCGAGGCTATAGTAGAAGAGACTTGCTCAAGGTGCCACGCAGTGGGAATGAAACCAGAACCATGTGGTTGGGAAGCAAGCTTATATATATATATATATATATATATATATATATATATATATATATATATATATATATATATATATAGAGAGAGAGAGAGAGAGAGAGAGAGAGATAACAAAAACAGAAACAACGGTTAAAGAAACCCTTTTCTTCTTTCCTTCTCCTCTTCTTTTTTTTTCTTCCCCATCAACTTCACCACCGCACAACCATTGTGAAAACAAATACACGCAAAGAATAAAAGGAGAAAGTGAATATATTTGCTTGCTAGCGTTGGTTCAGTTAGAGAGTTCAAGCCCCTAGGCTAGAAACAAGTAACACCTTTGTTTTTTTATTTTCATCCTTTCTTTTTTTCTTATCTTTTTGCTTTGTCTTAATATTCATTTTAAAAAATTAATTAAAAAAAATTTTAATTGTTTTTTTTTATCTTTACTTTTTTAATTGAATAAAGCTGATTGTGGATTTTGATATTTCTCCCTCTCTCTCTCTTTCTCTCCTGCTCTCTTGTTTATCTATCTATCTTTTGTTTTCCTCATTCAATCCTGCTAAAAAAAAAAAACGTATGACTAGCAAAGTGTCCTTAGGGAGTCTACTCCAATGATAAACTGGTGCAGAAATTGAAAATATAAAAGTCTTAAGTGTTATTCTGCAAAAAAATGAAAAAAAAAATGAAGACCAACAAAATCAGAATAAGTGTGAAGTGAAAAGCTGGAATGCATTTCCACAGATGCGAGTGAGGTGGGAGCAGGCAAAGAGCAGCCGAAAGAATGAATAAATAAAATGAGAATGACACTAAGATGCCTAAATTATTAATTAATTGCAGAAGTGAGTGGAGGTTTAGAGTATGTTTTGGAGATAACATCTATTTAGGCATGCTTTCCTTTTATCTGCTTCAGTCATTGGACTGTGGCCATGCTGGGGCACCACCTTGAAGCGTTCAGTTGAACAAATTGACCCCAGTACTTGTTTTTTAAGCTTGCTACTTACTCTGTCGGTCTCTTTTTGCTGAACTGCTAAGTTGCAGAGAGGTAAGCAAACCAACACTAGCTGTCAAGTGTGATGGGGAACACAAACACAAGAGAGAGAGAGAGAGAGAGAGAGAGAGAGAGAGAGAGAGAGAGAGAGAGAGAGAGAGAGACAGACGCACACACGGAGTGGTTGGCGTTAGGAAGGGCATCCAGCTGTAGAAACTCTGCCAAATTAGATTGGAGCCTGGTGTTGCCATCCGGTTTCACCAGTCCTCAGTCAAATCGTCCAACCCATGCCAGCATGGAAAGCGGACGTTAAACGATGATGATGATGATGATGATGATGATGATGATATGTGCATATATGAAGAGATTCTTTTAGTTTCCATCTACCACATCCACTCACAAGGCTTTGGGTGGCCTGGAACTATAGTAGAAGACCAAGGTGTCATGCTGTGTGACTGGGAAGCAAACCTTAGCTACACACCTATGCTGTGCCTTTTGTTTATCATATTTCTAAAAAAAAAAAAATTACATTTTCTATATATGTCACTTAGTTTTGAAAATAATTAGGAATTTGAAAGGATATGAAAGAATAACTGACATTTTCATTTTAAGATGCAGTTTGAAACTTAACTTAATAAAAAATTTTGATGGAATGTTGTGATTCTGTAATTTTAAAATTAGAGATTTTAAAATTAGATATAAAACCAGAGAAGACTGGTGTCAGGCAGGGGGGTATCAAAGAGCTAAACTTAGAATGTAACTATGAAGAAAAGAAAGAAAAAGAATTGCAATAAGTTAATTTCCTGGTGAAATGGGGTATATGAAATGAATTGCCACTCAAAGCATATCCATTCTGTGGTAAAAGAAGATTCTGTATCCATACACTATATATCTTTTATCTGTTTCAGTCATTAGCCTAAAGCCATGCTGGGCCTCTGACAACACTGGCTTCTGTTTTTTATGATATTCTCTACATCCACCCATGCAATATTGGCCTTTCTCATGTTGGTTATGAATGTTCTGTGCCATTTAGCTTTCAGTCTTGTTCTCTGGTTTTTTCTCCTCACTCTGCTGGTGTCCATGTGAAAACTGTTTTAGAGTGGTATAGTACTGGTAGCCAGAGTATGTGACCTGCTAATTTTTATCCTCATCCTGTGATGATTTCGCTAAGTAGTCTTGTGTTGGCTCTTTTTAGATTGGTAACTTCACACAAGAAAAGTTGAACTGATATAATTCATTGAATCAATTTATTCTTTGTATAACAGAATTAACATCAACTAAAATAAGAATACATTAGTTACATGGTCTTGTCAGTACCTTCTCAAAATCCTTCCTAAGCATCTTTGGTGGAACACATTTAGCCGTCTCTTGACTTTTGCAGTGCTCTTCCATGTCTCATTAGCATAGAGAACTGTAGAATTATTCTTTTACAGAGCCAGATCTTTGTGTGTTACACTATGTTTTGGACATCAGAGACTGACTAAAGTTAGCATTTTCTTTATTTCTTATCATAAAAATGGTAGAAGCTTAATCAATGCCCTAATTTTTATCCTTTTATATTTTACTTGTTTCAGTCATTAGACTGTGGCCATACTGGAGCACCGCCTTCAAGAATGTTTTAGTTGAGTGAATCAACCCAGTATTTATTTTTGTTGAGCCTGGTACTTATTCAGTTGGTTTCTTTTGCCAAACTGCTAAGTTATGGGGACATAATCACATCAACACTGGTTGTCAAGTAGCAGTGGGGATCAAACGTGGACATAAAGATGCACATACATAGATGTATAAATTTACATATATACAGCAGGCTTCTTTCAGTTTCTGTTTGCCAAATCCACTGACAAGGCTTTGGTCGACTTGAGGTTGTAGTGGAAGACACTTGCCTAAGGTACCACACAGTGGGACTGAACCTGGAACCATGTGGTTGGGAAGCGAACTTCTTACCACACAGCTGCACCTGCATCTATATAATATTTTTTTTGTAACAAACTTTTTAATGTTAGTCTTAAAATGTTAAAATACCTTTTTGCTGGTGTTGCTGTTAGCTCTTATTCTTTGCCATTCTTTTTGCTTTCTGTCTTTGTAGTTCTTCTTTTTATAGTGTGTACCATAGCACAGTTGGCTAGCAAATGAATTCTATGACATATGTTCAATTTTTAGTTAAATCCAATTCGTTTATTCCATTAATTTCCTTTTGAAATGTATGCATATCACAACTCATATTTCCTCATCATTTGAAGTCAAAAGGGTTGATCACCCAAAGCAGGATAATTCTGATTGCTTACGGGAGCATGCAGTGTATTCGTTACTTTGTTTGTTAGTTTGAGGTTTGTATTTCTATGCTTGAATGGGTTGAAGAAATACATATTGTTGAAGCAGGGTTATACAGCTGGATGGCATTACTGTCACTAAGCCATACCTGTTTTTTCAAGTAAGCTTCTCAGAATCATGCGGTATTAGGTTCAGTTCCGTTGAGTAGCACCTTGGGCAAGTGTCTTTCACTATAGCTCAGGGCCAACAAAAGCGTTGTGAGTGGATTTGGTCAACAGAAACTTAATACATACATACATATACATACATACATACGTATGTACGTACATACGTATGTACATACATACATACATACATACATACACACATACATACATATATACATACATATATACATATGAATGTGCATGTGTATGTGTTTGTGTGTACCTTTGTCTAGACATCATGTGATGGTTGGAAATGAGCATCATTGTCATATAAATGAGGTTGTTTGTTTCCAGCCTTCTGTGAGGGTTAGCAACAGGAAGGGCATCTGGCCATAGGAAATCTACCTGAGTAAATTCCGTCTGACCCATGCAAGCTTAGAAACTGTACACTAAATGATGATGATGAATTCCGCATACCTATTTATACCAATGTGTTTGTGGCATGGTTATCACATCTAGCATCAGTTAGACACTCACTTTTCTGGATGTCATGATGGAAACCAAATGTAAATTGCTGGAAGGCCACATAATTGTTGGTAAGTTAATCTTGTATGAAGTAGTTTTATCTACAGTGGAGATGTCACATCTAGGCTGCCAAAAGACAATTTTATTACAACAAATCAGGTTTTGCAAGTAAACTGTATTTGGAACACCTTCTTTGCCCTTAACTTACCATACAATCAACTTAGGATTGGAGTATATGTGTAAAGAGGGGAGCTTGATGGAAAGTTGTTGTTTAACCCCAGGTCAACTGTGGTCAAAAGCAAGCTTATTGTGAAAGTTATTCCAACGACAATTGTTTTTATCTTCCACTTGTTACAGTCATTAAATTGCGGCCATGCTGGAGAATTCTTAGTTGAATGGATCGACACTTGTGCTTTTATTTTTTTGCTTAAAGTCTGGTATTTATTCTATTAGTCACTTTTGCTGAACTGATAAGTTACGAGGACATAAACTCACCAACATCGGTTTCAAGCAATAGTGAGACACACACACACACACACACACACACACACACACACACACACATATAGGGCTTTTAGTTTCCATCTACTAAATCTACTCACAAGACTTTGGTCAGCCAAAGGCTATAGTAGAAGGCACTTGCCCAAGGTGCCATGCAGTGGGACTTAATCAGGAACTGTGAGGTTGGGAAGCAAGCTTTTTACCACAGAGCCATGTCAGTGCCTATGAAAAAGTGGCCAGCAAGCTGCTTCAAAGATTTGAACCCTGTACCTCTCAAATTGCTATTGAGTGCTCTGTACCATTAAGATATCTTTTTTAGGTGTATCTAGGACAATCATGGTCAATCTGTGGCCTTTGGGACTTTCAGAATGGCATGCCTAATGAAAAATTACCATGAGTTTATTTTCAGTTGTGTGGCTCACTTGATGATGGGCCATCTCATGTGACCTGCTTCTTGAGAAAGGCTGCTCATGCTTGGTCAAGAATTTCATCATTTCACGTTGCTTTACTTTATTTCAGGACAATAAGGATGCGATTTAAGGGTGGTTTGGTTGCTATTTTTACTAGGTTAAGTTACCACCTAGAAGCTCCCTTGTTTGCTCTCACTAGTGAATGTCTGGAAGAAGACAAAGAAGTAAACAAAGGCGTAGAAGTAAAAATAATGATAATAATAATAATAATAATAATAAATAAAAGGAATATATTCACAGACACGACAGAGCTGGGACCTATATACACTGGAAGCTATGCCAACACTATGGAATAACAACAGAAAAAAGATGGTATAAACACACGCCAGAAAAGGTCACAGAAAACGAGAAAGCAACCATACTCTGGGATATGCCAATACACACAGATAGAGAAATTAAGGCAAATAGACCAGATATAGTTGTCAAAGATCATGAAGAAAAAAAATGCTTTCTAATTGATGTATCAATACCAGCAGATGACAACGTGTCTCTAAAAGAAATGGAAAAACTTTCAAAATACAAAGACCTGGAAATAGAGATAACTCGAATGTGGAATCTAAAAACAGAAACAATTCCTATCATAGTAGGTGCCTTAGGTATAATAAAAAAATATTCAGACAAATACATAACAAAAATACCAGGACTTACAAATATATATAACATACAGAAAATTGCACTACTGGGTACTGCACACATTCTACGCAAAACACTTTCAATACAGTAAACATAAGAACACCACAACAAACCACAGCACATACCCAAGGCGCACAGAGCTGCGCTCAGTAGTGAAGTGAAAGCACGTTATAAAAATAAAACTACTGAACAATAATAATAATAATAATATAGTGTTAATTGAGAAAGAAAGCAAACAATGTTGAACCATAGATATAGCATACCCAGCTGACAACAAGGTATGCGATAAGGAAGAAAGAAAAGTCGATAGATATGAGAGGTTAGCTTGGGAGGTTAAGCAGTTGTGGTTGATGAAAAAGGTAGTAGTAGTACCAATAATTGTCGGAGTCCTGGGAACAGTGAGTAAAAATCTTGAGAAGTACATGGAACAAATAGAGGGCTGTGTTAAGGGTGGAGCACTTGCAGAAAACAGCACTGCTTGGAACCACTCGAATACTCCGGATGGTGCTTGAAAAATAAGAGGTGTTACCTTAGTTCACTGGTATTGAACAGCTGGCACCATAGTACGTCTCCTGCGATAGAAGCTGTGCAAAGACAGTAAATGATAATAATAATAATGGTTTCAAATTTTGGCACAAGGCCAGCAATTTCTGGGAGGGAGTAAGTTGATCACATCAATCACAGTGCTGAACTGGTTCTTATTTTATTGACCCTGAAAGAATGAAAGGCAAAGCTGGCCTCTGTGGAATTTGAGCTCAGAATATAAAGACAGACAAAATGCCACTAAATATTTTGCCTGGCATGCTAATCATAATAATAACAACAACAACAACAACAACAATAATGATGATTTCAAATTTTGGCACAAGGCCAGCAATTTTGGTGGAGGAAATAAGCCGATTACATTGAACCCAGTACTCAACTGGTACTTATTGTTTTGACTTCGAAAGGATGATATGCAAAGTCAACGGTAGAATTTGAACTCAGAATGTAAAGATGGATGAAATAACACTAAGCATTTTACCCAGCATGATAACAATTCTACCATCTTGATGCCTAAATGGTATGCCCAGTCCTTGCTGAAAAGGAATACTCCATAAGACATGACAGACTACGGCAGTACATCCACTAGAATGCTTGTAAATACTACAAAATTAAGTCCCATGATAAGTGGTACAGGCACCATCCAGAGGGTGTAGTAAATGGCGAGGGTGTCACCATTCTTTGGAACTTCCTAATACAAACAGACAGAAAAGTTAACATCAATCAACCAGACATTGTGATCAAGGACTATAACAGAGGAACTTGTCTGTTGTTAATAGATGTGTCAAAATGTCTCAAGAAAGGAATACGAAAAGCTTTCTCACTATAAAGATCTGGAAATTGAAATCACAAAAATGTAGAAACTTAGTATTACGATAATACCAGTAGTAATTGGTGCGTTGGGAATGATAAAGAAGGGAGCTGAGAAGTATATTAAGCAACTCCTTGGTAACTCCAATCTCTCTGAACTACAAAAGATAACTTTGATGGGTACAGTCCATATACTACCATCTAAAATGGAATGAATGTGCTGATAATTTTAGCATGCATAGCAAAACAAAAGTGCCCTTGCTACTCTTGGCCTCTGGAGGATGCCCAGTACTAAGGTAGCTGAAGTAAAGTTACAATGAAAGGAAACCATAAATGATAATAATAGTAATAATAATAATAATAATAATAATAATAATAATAATAATAATAATAATAATCCTTTCTACTATAGGCACATGACCTGAAATTTTGGGGGATGGGGAAAGTCGAACATATCGACCCCAGTACTTGACTGGTACTTAATTTATCAACCCCGAAAGAATGAAAGGCAAAGTCAACCTTTGTGGAATTTGAACTCAGAAAGTGAAGATGGATGAAATGCCGCTGAGCATTTCGCCCAGTGTGATAACAATTCTGGCAGCTTTATGCCTTAATAATAATAATAATAATAATAATAATAATAAGAAGAAGAAGAAGAAGTAGAAGAAGAAGAAGAAGAAAAAGAAGGTATATAAGCAGAAGAATAAGCAGAAGCTAAAAGTTAACTTAAGTGCTATATGATCTATTATAGTGATGCTGAGATTAGCTATATGTTTAGACAAGAAGAGTTTGTGTGTTGTATTCTTAAAGTTGATTGTGGTGTTTAAGATAAATATCCCATTTATCATTTCTGTTCTTGATCAAGTCAATAATTGTTGTTGCTGTCAGTGTCATCATCATCATTCCTTTAAGTTTCCACCACCATTGTCACCTTGCCAGCTGATTTTTGCCCTTGCTGTTTGGTAGTGCCAACCTTACTTATTGTCTTTTCAGTCCATTACTCATTCTCACCTGCTAACAAAATGATGCCCAGAAGGCTCCTTATTATGGATGTTTCTAACTGGTTCTTGTGTATGACCAGTGGCACCACCACCACTACCACCACTACTACCACAGCCAACAACAACAGCAACACTGTCACAATATTGCTAGTTTTGTTGTCTTGTCTTTATCAACACTATTGTTTTATTTATATAAAATTTAATTATTTTGTATTTTTTTTTTGTCTAAGAACTAATCTAGAATTGAAATGTCTGTCAGATGGTTGATCTGTCTAATCATATATACATATATTTTGTGTATGTGTGTATATATGCATACGCACGCGCGCACACGCACACACACACACACATACACTCACACACACACAGAGGTATCTCCTATAACTATGGAAGCCTTACATTCCTGACAATCTTGCAGTAATGTAGAACTCTGTAACATGAAACCTATTTTCCATTTGCTTCCTTGTTACATGGGAGTCATTGAGAAATACATTTACCATTATGGAATTCCATGTTGTGGTAAGATTTATCGGAGCCAACTCTTCTGTAGTGTGGGAGATGTTAGTACACACACACACACACACACACACACACACACATATACACACATATACACACACATACACACACACATACATACACACATGCATGGTTGACATGTGAAGTAGTGTTGTGAAATAAACAAACTTTTAGGTCAGTTTAAATATGTTTGGGACATATTTAACCTGTAAAAAAGGCCATTTTTATTGTGGTTTGCCATTGAGAGAAATTCATGCTTAAGACAAAGGGTGTATAACACCAAAGTCATTTTGGAGCACTCCTTATAGACTAATACATGCATTTCAGGGTCCTTATGTTCTCATCAATATTAGATACCAAGTGGGATAATTTTGAAATAACTGAAAGGCTTAGCTTCCTTATAAAAAATTTGTAGAAATTATCCATTGACTATGTACTGCTGTTGTTAGGCTGGAATAAAATACTTTGTTGGTGCATGAAGTAGTATTGTAAGAAACAAACTTCTAGATCAGTTTAAATATATTGGGACATATTTGACCTGTAAAAAGGTGATTTTTACTGCCTTTTTATAATGGATAGGGTATCATGTAGGAACATATATGCTCAGTATATTCATACATTTTAAAAGAGAATCACATTAAATGCAAAATTGAAACCAAGGAAAGCAAACTCTATAGATATCAATAATATATTTCAATATTCAACTTGTAACCAAGTGTGTCTTTCTTAGACTGGACTTCCTAGTCATTTAAGGGTTTGTGAACCAAAGCAAACTAAAAATAAATCTTCACTATATGAAGAAACATGTCATGCAGTAAATAGCTTTCTATTATTGTTTTGAAAAGATACGTCTTTATATAATGCTAATTGTCATGATCCTGCATTGCATTTAACTGAGAAGAGACATTTTATAATTGCAAATCATCAGCTGGGCTAAAAAGCCAATTTCACTTTATAGTTCATTAACAAGTAGTGAGCATACTTATTACTGAGCTGACTTTCATCACGTGTGTGTGTATGTGTATTTATATAATACTTAGGATGCTCTCTGCATAGCTGTAGACTACCATACTTAACATTTCAAGTTGAAAATAATATTTAATTAGTTTAAATTATAACCATAGTAATAAAAAAAAACCCTCTTCTCATGTGTAGCAGGGGAAAGCATTCACAAAATTTCAATTGACCAAAAACAGAATTAAATTTTGAAGAGTGGCAGGGAGAGTGAATCTGCAAGTCTGCTCTTTGCTTCAGAACCAACCACAAGCTCTTTTAGTCATTCTGTGGTCAGGTAGCTTTGTCTTTATATATATATATATATATATATTTATATATATATATATATTGGAGGCACAATGGCCCAGTGGTTAGGGCAGCGGACTCGCAGTCATAGGATCACGGTTTCGATTCCCAGACCGGGCGTTGTGAGTGTTTACCCTGCTGTATTCTCTCACCACAACCTATTTCCTGTTTCTGTTGTGCCTGTAATTCAAAGGGTCAGCCTTGTCACACTCTATGTCATGCTGAATCTTCCCGAGAACTATGTTAAGGGTACACGTGTCTGTGGAGTGCTCAGCCACTTGCACGTTAATTTCACGAGCAGGCTGTTCCGTTGATCGGATCAACTGGAATCCTCAACGTCGTAAGCGACGGAGTGCCAACAACAACACACACACACACACACACATATATATATATATATATATATATATATATATATTTCTAAATCTCTCTAGAGGAGACTACGGCAGTGGTACTGGATATTAATAGTTATCGCCAAGCTAACATGGCAGTCCAAGAAAATAGGATGAATGCTGACATTGATTGGCTCCAAGAGGCCATTGCCTCTAGCTAACTTTGTGACATATATTTATATATATATTCGCCATGATAGATCGCTGACCACTACACATATATTTTTTTCTCCCCTTTTTCTTTTCTCTCTCCTTGTTTCTTTCTGTGTTCCTTTCTGTTGAAGAGCGTAGGCTCGAAAATTAAAGACTTTCTCTATTCCCAAGCGTTATACAAATACATCCATCTGTTGTTTACACCACCTGTCTTCGTCTGTTGTTTTTTTGAGAATTCTCCTATATATATATATATATATATATATGTGTGTGTGTGTGTGTGTGTGTGTGTGTGTGTGTGTGTGTCTGTGTGTGTATATATGTATGTATGTATATATATATACATACTGTCCTTGTCTGTTGTTGTTTTTTTCGTAAATTCTCCCATATATATATATATATATATATATATACACACACACATATGCAGGAAGTAAATAGACACCTTTAATTTTCAGAATCTTTTATTTGATATTAATTGGTTGAAGGAGAAGTTTTCTTCTAGCTGCTCGTCCATTATACCCAAGCTTATGCAGATATGTAACACATGTTCTTGGACTGACTTCTAGCTGTTTTGCAATGTCAGAAGTCTTCAAACGAGGTTCGTTTTCCACAATTCTCTTCAAATAGGGAAGCTTCCTTTCCGAGGGCCCAGGTTGGCTGGGACGAGAATCTGTTGATTCTTTTCCTTGGCTTTTGAATTGCACTGTAATTTCAATGTTGTGATTGTGTACTTTTAGAATGACATTGGGGGGGGGGGGGTAGGTATGAGAGACCAGATCTGGTCAGTTTGAACACAAAACAGGTTGAATATTTGGGCCTGATACGGTTGGTTTGAATACTAAAAGGTTAAAGGAACAAGGCCATTCTATAGTCAAAATAATTGTTGTTTATTACATTGTTCAATATCTGATATATTTTATACATTGCCAAATCTGGTCGAGATTATATTAACCACCCCCAGTTGTTTCAATGGATCAGTCTATGAGGGTAGAACTAGACTATAATGGCCTTCCTTTTCTCTTGGGACTAATAAATAAGAAGAAACAAGCAAAAGAAGAAATAACCCAACAACTTATTTCTCTTTCAAATGTCTATTAGTGTCACTTTAGAAACAGCTGTTTTCTCAATCTATTTTGGATACATTTAAACCTTTAGAGTTAGTATTACATTTCCAACAGATAATACTTCAATCTCATTCCTCTGATCACTTTTGGGATTTACAGCAGGTTAAATCGAGTAAAGCTTTGCACTACAAACTGAAGAACCATTAGATCATAACTTTCTTTGGCCCATCCTACTTAGCTGTAAATAGGTCTTAGGTCTTTAGTCTGTTATGAGCCTGCAGTCTCATTAGGCTGGAACCTATCCTGGTTTCTGTGGCATTTAAGTGACTGAGAGTACAAGACCTTCCTTTAGATCAGTGCTCCGCAACCAGTATGCCACAGCACACTGGTGTGCTATTAGATGATGCCAGGTGTACCCCAGTGTAACCTGAATATAATGTCTTCCCTATACTTTTAGCTATATTTTTAGTTCAGGTGTGCTGCTGAATTTTGAAAAGAATATGTGTACCACAAGTGAAAAAGGGTTGCGCAGCACTGCCTTAGATGGGATACCATTCTGTTGCAGGCTTAACCAGTTGTTGCTGGTATTCATTTTTAACTGGGTATCCTGAAGTAATGTGAAATTAAGGGTTTTGTTCAAGAGCACAATGTACCAAGTGATCTGGGAAATGAAGACATGGCCTAGCACTGTATGATTGATTACTTGTTTCATTGACTTGCTGAACAAATTCAAAGTATTCTAGTGGGCCTGTGTTAGGATAATATCTCTCACATTTCTATATTTTAACCCTTTTGAGACACATGGTGTTTTGGTATGTGTGTTGCCAAAAAGACTAACGTTTTTTTTCTATCGAGATACATCTACTGAAAAGATGATCTCCGATTAGCTATTACACTTCAAAACCAACCATTCACAACATTTGTTCCATCGTGCTGATGGATCAGCCGCAAAGTCTTTTCAGCTTGTATCACTCGGGCCGCTCAATTGGCTTGAGTGTCCCATGAAGGTTAATCATCTCTGGTTTACTATTGAGAAGTAAATTTGATGAGAATGAATGACATATGTAAAATCTAGGAATGTATTATTTTAGATTAGTTTCTGTTCTAGAATAGGGAACTTTTCCAGTTCTTTTCACTGTTAGTCAATATTTTCAGTGACAGCATAATGAATATTTTTGCAAAAAGATTATTTTCTTTTTTTAATGAGCACATTTATGCAAAAGAGAGTGGATTATAGTTAATGAAATCAACTTTATTATACTGCCACCTCTGTGACAATCTTGTTAGCCACTATTGGGATGATTTTCATCTTACAATGTGTATTGTGTTTTTTAACATAGCATTGATTTTGCATTCAAGTGTCTCTGTATTAGCTATACATATATCTTCATATTATTAAAAGTGATGAGTTGGCAGAAGAATTACCTGAGTGTTTGACAAAATGCTTTGCGATATTTGTTCCTGTTCTTTATATTGTGAGTTCAAATTTTTCTTAGGTCAACTCTGCCTTTCATTCTTGTGAGGCCAGTAAAATAAAGTACCAATCACTGTAGTCAAAGAACTAATCCCATCAAAATTTGTGGCCAAATATTTATGTTAGAAATCATTATTGCATTTACCTTGTTTTCTTCACTGTTTTTGATCACTTTTTGCAAACCGCATTACACAAAAAGTAATTTTTGGTTTAGTTATGTGAAATTTTTCATACAACAACTCATCCCTGTAAATTCTAAATTTTATTTTTAACCCTTTTATCACCATATGCATGTTGAAATATGCTACCTTTGTTTCAATTTTTAAAATAAAGAAGAATTTGGTAAAATAACTTAGTCATTATTAAGCTAGTGTTTGGAACATAAATTAACATGAAATTTTGATGGAAGACCTTAATTTAGATCCTTTTAAATTAGGAAGTTTGTATCTTAGAACCAGAGGCATCTTCAGACAGATTGGTATCAATAGGGTTAATGTTGATCTTGGTGATTCAAGCATTCTTGCAAAAGTCTTTTGCAAAGCAAATTGAATGTATTTATGTACCTGAGCTATCTTGAGCTACTCTATGTATCATAGATCTCTGTACTATAGTGTCTGTAAGCTGCAATGCATTCATATGTTTTCCTTTATAGATCCACTGATGAAGACATCACATATCCATAGTGGAGGTGTATGGTTTAGTGGTTAGGGTGCTGAATTCACGATTGTAAGATTGTGGTTTCAGTTCTTGAGTAAAGCACTTTACTTCATGTTCCGCCAGTCCACTCAGCTGACAAAAATGAGTAATCCTGTGATGGACCAGCATCCCGTCCAGGTGGGGAATATATACACCATGGAAACCAGAAAACCATCCCTATGAGTCTGTATGACTCAGGAAGGAACTTTACTTACATATCCATACAGTTCTGCAAATATCTGACTGCTAGAATCACGATCATGTCTGCTAATTATTTACATTATGTATTGTTTGAATATGCAGCTAGATTTTATTTTTGTTTCTATGTATAAACTTCACTCACATATCACACACATGCGCACACACAAATGTATTATTTCTTTAATCCTTTGACATTCAAACTGGCCTTATCCAGCCCAAATATTCTGATGAGATTATTCATGATTAATTCAAAGCAATGTGAATAAATGAGCATTACATTTGACAGAAAGATCTGAATGCTAAAGGGTTAAACTTGATTTTCAAATTTTTATTGAATGCTCAAATCAATCACTTTGCACTAAAGTAATATTTTTCATGTATTAACAAAATATTGCTATAATTATGATACACATTGACATATAATATACATATGCAGATATACACAAGATAGACTCTTCCATCAAGTTCAATACAAGATTATTCCCCCTACAAGGTGGTACTGAAAATTTCTTGTCTTTAAGAGTATAGCAAAGGGCCTGGTTGGAGGCCCAACCTTCGAAGTTCTTTTACAGGGCTTAGAAAAACTGAAGGACTGCTGCAATAAGAATCTAAGAGGGGAATATGTTGAATAAAATCATAACTGATCCTCCTGTATTTTCTTTTACTTGAAGCCAAGAACTTTTCAGCACCCACTCATATTTGATCAACTAGATGACCTAATGATCGAATTAGTCTGTGAAGTGGCTGAGTATCTCATGTGTACATGTTATAATCAAGCAGATTTGGCATGGTGCAGTGTGACATGGCTGGATTTTTGAATTACAAGCACAGTCCATTTGATGGGATTCTGCACAGTTCTTTCTACTCAAATTCATTCAAAGTACAAGAGTTGCATGCAGTGGGATCAAACTTGGGATCTGGGGCCTCATAACTGTGAAATGAGCTTCTTAATCACTCAGCCATGTCTGCTCCCATTTATACATGAGTAATGTAAATGTGTGTGTGTGTGTGCATGTGGTGTGTGTATGTATATACCCATGCCAGCATGGAGAGCAAATGTTAAATGACGGTAGGTATATATATATGTATATATATATATATATATAGTAAGTTAAAATTAAAGTTTAAATTTAAATTTAAAATTTGCTTGTTGGGTATGTCCCTAGTAGTATGCCGACAAAGCATGTTCACTGCCTTTGGCTACATGACGTCATCAATGGTAATTGCACAATCGCTGTTGGATCTATATTAGGAATTCCTTAGTGCGTGTTGAATAGAGTAGAAACAATGGGTATGGAAGATAGAGTATATTGGAAACTTTATTCATCACAACAATTGCTTTGACACCCTGCAATGCAGGATGTGTTGAAACGATCGTTTTGATAAATAAAGTTTCCAGTATACTTTATCTTCCATATCCATTGTTTCTGCTATATATATATATATATATATATATATATATATATATATATATATGTATATATGTATATATGTATGTATGTATGTATGTATGTATGTATGTATGTATGTATGTATATATATATATATATATATATATATATATATATATATATATATATATATATATATATATATATATATATATATATATATATATATATATATATATGTATATATATATATATATATATATATATATATATATATGTATATATATATATATATATATATATATGTATATATATATATATATATATGTATATATATATATATATATATATATATATATATGTATATATATATATATATATATATATATATACACACATACATACACACATATATACAGATGTTATCTGTATGTATGTGCATGTATTTGTATATACACACACACACACATGTATGTATATATGTCTGTATGTATACACATATATATCTACATTTATAGATGTATATATATATATATATATATATCTATATATATATATATATATATCTATATATATATATATATATATCTATATATATATATATATATATATATATATATATATATATATACGTATACACACACACACACACACACACACAATTGCCACACAGTTAAAATAGAAAAGTTACAACAAATCCCCTTAATCCCTTGTCTGAACAGCTTTGGTCAAGGGTTATATACTTCAAAACCACACCAGTAGAGGCATCATGGTGCGATAAGGGATATCACCTAATGTTATATAATGACGTTACCATGTCTAACATGAATCCACATTGGAAGCTACACAAGATCAAAGTGGCTGATTGTATGCTGTTGGCATTGAATCTTACTTATGAAGCCTAGGTCCAGACGTTGGTTCAGTGGTTGTATTGCCACCTTAACTGTCCCCAGGGAAGGTGATATAGTGGGTAAAGATGTTGTACACAGCAGTTGACAACAAAGAGGTCCCTGTTCAATCTTGTGTTTCTTGTGTTCTTGATATTTTGAGATATGTTACATGTGCAGTGTTAGTGTAAAAGAGAGAGAGAGAGAGAGAGAGAGAGAGAGAGAGGAGTGTGAATTTGACTGGCAGTTTGTACCGAAGATTTCTTTGTGTTTGTGATGTAAACGTAGATAAATACATGTTTTACGCACCCCCTGTATGTGTGTGTGTGTGTATGTATGTTTGTATGTAGAAGTGTGTGTGCTTGTGTGTGTGTATATATATATATATATATATATATATATATATATATATATATATATATATATATTTAACATATATATATAAAACATGCTTGTATATTATTATACATGTGTGTGTGTACATATGTTTATGATATATGTGTATACATACATGCGTATATAATATATATATATGTAATATGCATAAATACATGTGTGTGTGTACGTATATATATATATATATATATATATACACACACACACACACACACACACACACACATATATATAATATATATATAAGTGTGTGTAAGATATACATAAATATATATCTATATATAATGTACATTAATCTCTACATATGTGTCCAATATTTGTACACGTGTGCACAAATTAAGACACACATGCACACATCTATTCACATTTAAGCATATATAGCTATGTCTCTTCATATATAGCTATGTCTGTTTCTTTGTACATGTATCAATCTGCATGTGTGTGTGTGTGTGTGTGTGTGTGTGTGTGTGTTTCTGTGAGTTTGTGTGTGTGAGAGAGTGTGTGTGTGGTATCTGGAGATGACTGGTGATCTCATCAACTGAGAGACAGTTTATTTAATAAAACCCCCTCCGATGATGAGATTAACAGTTAACAGGGAAAAAGTAATAGTAATAATAATAATAATAATAATAATAATAATAATAATAATAATAATAATGATGATGATGATGATCATGATGATGATAAAAATATAAATGAAACTGTAAAAAAAAAAGGAGAAAAATACAGCAAAACAATTATTACACAAGAGTTTCATAGATTTGGCAGACAGCATGTTCCAAGCAAATGTACTGACTGTCACTTAAAGAGAAATGCAACAACTTTGTTTAGCAGTATTTTTTTTCTTTCTTTTTCTGTTAAAGGGAGGCAGTTTTTGGCATGGTTCATATATAGAAGCATTCATTTCTCATTTTTTCCTTCTATTTGTTTGTGTATGCTTTCCAGAGTATAGTGAGAGAGTACTAGTTCTAATTATGTTACTATTAAAAAGTGGATGCTAAATAAATAAAGAGAGAAATTAAAGCACAAGTCGTTCTTTGTTTCTTACTCTGGAACCTTATGCAATGAAGATGCAATGCTTCACTACCAAGTAATCAATGTTACGGATCCAGTGAGTGGAAATAATGTTCGTGTGTTGACAGGCCGTGACGTAACAAGTGTACATGTTTATACAGATATATTTACAAATGTATGCTCCTAATATATATATTCTCAATATCGCCATCATCTTCATTTAATGTCCTGTTTTCCATGCTGGCATGGGCTGGAGAGTTTGACCAGAGTTGGCAAGCAGGAGAGCTGCACCAGGTTCCAGTTTGATTTGGCTTGGTTCCTACAGCTGGGTGCCCTTCCTGATGCCAATCACTTTACAGAGTGTGTTGGGTGCCTTTTATGTGGTACCAGCATGGGTGATTTTATGTGGCATCAGCACAGGGCTCTTGGAGGCCAATCCTCTTCATCAGTGGGGACAGCATTAACAATTCTGGTGTGGAGAACAGGTCTTCTTGAGTACAGTAAGGCACCAGATATCTCGGTCCTTTGTTGTCTCTTTGTCATTTATATATATATTGTTTGTCAGACCTCTCCACAACGAGATCCAGTCTTTGTTGCAGTATGGGTTCTTGAGTGCCTCAGTGAACCTGAAAGCAATGTCAGTCAAGTGCAAGCTTCTTTAAGGGTCTCCCATGTTGGAGAGGTCAAAGGATAGAGACCAAATAAATATGGATCATTTCCTACTAATGGTAAAAATGGGTTTGCAGCCCTACTTAGAAAAAACAAAGTTACTGAAGCATTGATGACAACCCAAAACCAGCAAGACCTGGTAGAGGAAGACCTTCCCTCAGGGACAGTGAAGAAAAGGTTTAATCCTGCTGTGTGATACATTGAATAAATGCTTTCTGCTACAGCTCTTCAGATTCACTAATGCTGTGTGAATGAGATTTGGAAGATAGAAGCTATATAGAAGTTTGTATACACATATTTATATATGTATTCGTGTATGTGTATGTGTGTTTAGATGCATATGTTTGTATTCATGTGAGTGTATGTGTATGTTTGTCTCCATGTATCTTCACATTGACACTACTTTGACAGTGATGATGATGATGATGATGATGATGTTGATGACAATGGTGATGATGATGATAACGATGATGATGGTAATGATGTTGATGTTGATGATGATGATGATGATGATGATAGTGATGTATCGTTATATAGCTTGTTGAAAACCTGTTGTACTAGCATTCAGCATGTGTGTGATGAATAGTTACCGATTCCTTGAAAACAACTTCATAAACAGCTCACCTTTGCTGTAGAAGTTGCAATAAAAGCAGTTGCTCTGCTTGAGAACAAAACAAAAAAAAAAAAGTGGGGTGGTGGGGTGGAATGGGTTGAGGTGGGGATGAATGGAAAAGTGTGAGTGCAAACAACAGTTGTTTCTGTATCAAATCATAGTTTATTTTTCTCTTTTTACTACATTGCATCTCTTCATTTATGAAAAAAACAAGCAAAACTATTAATGAATGGCTCTCAGCCACTCCACTCCTTCATCTGGTCTCATTATTTTTGTCTGCATTCCTTGGATTTCTTTGCATTTTTTGTTTATTTGCTTTGTGTTTTCTTTCATTTTTTTTCTTCTCTTTTTATTGAAATCATTTTACTTTATTTGTTTTGGTTGTCGATGTTATAGTTTCTAAGAGGTCTTTGTCAGAGGCTAACCGATACTACAGATATTCAGAGAAGATAAGAATAAAGATGATCCCAATATTCTCTCTTTACTATTACACACTATTTGAGTTTCAGCAATGATAATTAAATTAATTGTATGAGAAGATGATGGTGATGACAATGGAAGGTATTTTTTTTTTTGCTGTCCTTATTGGCACACAATCACAAGTAAAAATACAGTGAACTAAATCTGTATAGAACATTAGAATCTATACACTATTTAGTGACTCATTTGGTTAGGGGGGATTGTATGGATTGGTAATCTTGTTTCAGAAAAGCCTAAACATTGTAAAATCAGCAGACTTCAATATGAGTAGCAGTTACAGGCATGTCCTGAGACTAGTGGCTGTTTAACTCTTGATAAGGATTAGATGGATTTCTTCAGACATTTGGAGACGTCTCACTCATCCTAATATGTAAGTAGTTGATTGGAATGGTATCTTAGATGCATGATGGGGTTGTTTGGAGGGCTGGATGTAAAATCCTCTTAACGCCTTTTTTAAACTATATTTCTGTTGAAATACATTGTCTTTGTTTCAATTAAATTTGAAAATAATGAAGAGTTTAGTAAAATAACATTGTCATGAAATTTTGAATGGCAGTTTTAATTTAGATCACTTTAACAAAATAAGTTTCTGTCATAGAGCCAATGGTTGTGTCAGATGGGTTAGTATCAAAAGAGTTAAATCTATTCAGACAAGTAAGATTTTAATAGATATTGAATGGTTTTCTGAATATACCAGCATTGTTTAGAAGAAATTGCAGTGTATTACCCTGGTCATATTCAGATAAAATAACAGATTGGAGGATAGGAATACTGTAGAGTGTTCATGTTATTAGCTAGTTGGTTGCTTTGTGATCTGTGTGGTCATAAGATTTCGAGACAGGGCCCAAGTACTGGAAGCTGGCCTGCTAATTTCCAGTACAGAAAAACTTACACTGATTAGATTTGTGAACTAGTTAAAAGGAATTTGATAGAAGATATTAAATATTGTATGTAATGGGAGTTAAACAGGAAATTCAAGGAGAAACACTTATACTAAAGAGCTCAATTTTAGAAAATTTAAGATTAGAAGATGATTGTGAGAAAGTCATTGTGACCACATGCTGGTAGTGAGAATGGGACTTGACCATCTTTTTTTTATGCTAAACAGGAAGATAACATTGTTTGTACTATAAGACTCAAAGATACAAAATCTGTTTGATGCCAGAGATGTAATGTGATAACAAAATCATTATACAGTCTTTGACATATTTGAATGTATATATAGCATCTGATTCCAAGTAGATGTGTACAATTTTCAAAAGAGCTTTGATGAACTGGTCCTTATTTCGAGGTAGAGGTAAACTGGAGGTGAACTTTAAATCCTACCTTGATAATTTCTCGAAATGCTTAGTAGGAAAGATGAGTTGCTGTGAAAAGTATAAAATTGTGCCTGAAATATGGGAAGTACTGAGTGGCTGTACACAAGAGAAACCATCAGGACTGTTGGTTAGCTCTATAATGGCCACATGTATTTGTTGCTATTTTATTTGAAGTATACTGCAGCTGCAGCAGACTACATACACACCCGCTATTTGAGCTGATGACCTTTGCCGATGATGAATGCAAGCCACATATATGTTATAATAGAGCTTATAGAGTAGATCATCTGGTTCTAGTGACTCAATGATTTTAAACCCATAGTGCAGTTAATGATTTTAACCCCATAACAGCTAAAGATTTGGGCCAAAATCATAGGTGAGAGATCGTTGTTTGTTCTTTGTGTGTCATTTTATCCACACAAGCTTGTGTGATGCTAGCAAATTTATCTGAGAAATTTCCACTGCATGTGGGTATTGCTGCTTGCTCAAACTGGGACATACAAAGTTGTATATTATAGTGTTAGACATCTCAGAGACCAAGATGTTCTGCACCAACTTGAATAATATGAAGTGGCAACAGAAGCATGGATTAATCAGAACAAGTCAGTATGCCATTGGTTTGTTACTGGATGAGGAGTATGAGTAAATTGTTTGGGGTCTACTTTGGTCCAGACCTTAAATAGAGAGGAAATAGAATACCAAAATCAAAGCCACTTGCTCAGTGTGTCATGCATTCAAAGTGATTGAACTTGCACAATGTGATTACAACAAACTTTTTAACTCCACAACCAAATCTGCAAAAGTGATGGGCACTACTTCTCTTCGTTTGACTAACTTATAGAAGAAAATATTCAAGCTGAAGGAGACATGGATTTGTCCAACAGGGTTCAACTGCAGATTAACTCTAGCTTTCAGATTGCTCTGTCAAATGTAACATATGTTTATTCACATTGTTTTGAATTAACCAAACATTAATCCTGTAGCTTTGAGGTTTTAATGATGAGATGGTTTACTTTTAGAATGACTGTGTAAGGTAGGTGTGAAAAGATTAATCTAGCTGGTTTGAACAAAAAAAAAAACAGGTAGGATATGGCTGGTTTAAATGCTAAAGAGTTAAGCAAGATCTGTTGGAATATATGAAGCAAGAGGCAAGTAGGTGGAAGGATTTGGATTATTGCTGTGGAATAAGACAGAAGTTCATTTGAATTAAACACGAAGAAATACTTCAGTGGTGTGACAGTACTGATTAGGTGTTTACTAGGGTTGTTAGTGAAATTTTGGGTAAGTAGTCTGCAGTACAAGTGAAACGTTATAATAGTTCATAGAACTTTTATTCATCAAATGAATGACATATATATTCAGGAAAGATGAGAGTCCTGGTATTGAACATCTAATGCAAATGATTGAATTATTGAATCAATATAGAATAAAAAATAATCTGCTGAAAGTGATGTATACTTTCATAGATAGTAAACATAGTAGAGGTGACCCTAGGAAGACCTGGCAGGAAGTATTTCGGTCAGATTTGTAAAATTGTTACCTTAAGGATGATATGAAACATGGTGAGATGCAAATGTTACCCAACCCAGGTTATTATTGAAGAAAAAAATCATTGTCATTAAGAAAACAATGATTGATGATAGGGATAATTGAGCGATGGTATTGATAATGATGATGATTATGATGGCAGTAGTGATTTAATAATATTGGTGTTGTTTAGCACCAGGTTAGAACTGAAATAGCAGATGTGATCAAGGGCATTCCAGCTATGGCCACTCTGTCTATATTTCAGGCATAATGTATCTAGGAGTACATTATCCAGAGTCTGTTTCTGTTTTATGATGGTAAGGTATGATAAGAAGGAGATTTGGCTGCTGTTTCTTTTATGTCAAAGCAACTGTGTAGTGGCTTTTTTTCTAATCATGGTGTTGATAGTGGTGATGAAGAAAGGAAGATAATGTTTATAAAATCATTAAGGAAAAGAGACACTGAGAAAAAAAAAAAGAACCCAAAAGAAAACAAAAACACAAAACAAAAATAAAATAAAGTAAATAAATTGAGAAATAGATGAAGTAAAAGAGAGGAATCAGGTAGAGAGAAATTCTTTGTGAGATAAGAATACTGTGGAATCTTAATAGTTTGGGTGAAGATGGAGGCTGGAGCTGCAGAGCAGATAGGAAGACAAAAACAGTTAGCATTTTTATTATTCATTAAGAAAGATAACATGCAGCTTGCTCACTTTCCCTCTTTCTTTACACTCGGTCTTTCTTTCTTTCTTTCTTTCTTGCTTTCTTTCTTTCTCCCCTCCACTTTTAATTCTGTAATCTTTCTCTTTTCTTCATGCAACTTTTGCTTATAACACCTACTCCATCACCCCATCCCACCATACATACTCAAACACACTTACACACACACACACACACACACACACACACACACACACACACACACACACACTTTGTAAGCAGAGATGCAAATACAAGTTCACGTGCACACAATAAAGATGTTTATTTTCCACTTCCACACACACACACACACACATGCACACTTGCAACTTCATACTTTTCATGTACACAGCCCACACAGAAGCTTATTCATACATGCGTGCATACGGATGCAATGGTTGACCTTGCTCTTAAACTAACACATATCACCTCACACACAATACCTTGACTCCTTCACTGACACATATCACGCACTATGTGTGTGTGTGTATGTATCTTTCTCTCTCATTCCCACACAAACTCACTGTTAAATGCATACACACACACAAACACATATAAAATATATATAATACATATATGTATGTTTCCGTTGCTTTCTCTGTCTCTGTTCATCTCTATATAATATGCATATATGTGTGTGTGTGTTTGTGTGTGTGTATATGTACATACACATATATAATGCTTATGCATACATATGTAAAATATACGAGTTCAGTCAGAAAGTAATGCAGTTTTTTTTTTATTTAGTTCTTGATTCACCATCACATATACAAGGGTAAGTCAAAATATACAAGGGTAATGCAGATAAATATTGCATTACATTCAGATTCACCCTTGTATATACAAAATATACATGCATGCATATATATCTGTGTGTGTGTGTGTGTGTGTGTATATATCATCATCATCGTTGTTTAATGTCTGTTTTCCATACTGGCATGGGTTGGACGGTTTGACTGAGGACTGGCCAGCCAGTAGGCTGCACCAAGTTCCAAGCTGATCTGACAAGGTTTCTTACAACTGGATGCCCTTCCTAATGCCAGTCACTCCGAGAGTGTAGTGGCTACTTTTTACGTGCCACCGGCACGGGAACCAGTCAGGTGGTACTGGCATTGACCACGTTTGGATGGTGCTTTTTACTTGGCACGGGAGCCAGGTGGGGGTCAAGGCACAGACATGGCTGTGTGGTAAGAAGCTTGCTTCCCAACCACATGGTTCTGGATTCAGTCCCACTGTGTGGCACCTTGGGCCGACCAAAGCTTTGTGAGTGGATTGGGAAGATGGAAACTGAAAGAAGCCTGTTGTATATATATATATATATATATATATATATGTATATATATATATATATATATATATATATATATATATATATGTATATATGTATATATATATATATATATATATATATATATATATATATATATATATAAGCAATGTTAATTCTCTAAATATATATATATATTTGTATATAGATTTATGTGTGTATGTCTTTGTGTCTGTGTTTGTACCTCCACCATCGCTTGACAACTGATGTTGGTGTGTTTATGTCTCTGCAACTAAGCAGTTTGGCAAAAGAGACTAATAGAATAAGTACTAGGCTTATAAAGAATAAGCCCTTGGGTCAATTTCTTCGACTAAAACCCTTCAAGGTTGTGCTCTAGCATGGCCACAGTCAAGAGACTGAAATGTATAAAAGAATAAAGTCAATGAACAAAAAAATATATATATAAAGGAATGTATGTCTGTATATATGTATATAAAGATATATGTATATATGTGTTTATATGCATGTATATGTGTATATGTATATATATGATAAGACTCCCTTGTTGAAGATGACAAATAAGTGTTTAGTTTTTGCTGAACAACCTGCACAAATGATTTGCTTATAGTGATCAAAGGTATGTGCTGTACATTAGCTCAACCCTTCCATCAAATCAATGTTGCCTGAAGAGGTGCATGGTGTACCACGCATCAGGTGTCGAAGTGATCGCAGAGCAACATGCGTGTGTGTTTGTGTGTGTGTATAAATAATCATCTGCATCATTTAACGTCTGTTGTCCATGTTGGCATGGGTTGGACAGTGTGACCAGAGTGGGCAAGCTGGTGGATAGGGGTTGCACCAAACTCTAGTCTGATTTGGTGTGGTTTCTATGGGTGGTTTCTATGGGTGGTTTCTATGGGTGGATACTTTTGTGTGTCACTGCACAGGCACCTTTATGTGTAACTTCAGTAGTACTTTTATGTGGCACCACACAGATGCTTTTATGTGTCACTGCAGAAGTGCTTCTATGTGTCACCACATGGGTGCTTTTATGTGTCACAGCACAGGCGTTTTTTTGTGACACTGCACAGCTGCTTTTATGTGGCACCACTATGAGTACTTTACACTGTCAGAAGGATTAGTCTTAGCACATCTGCTGTGGGGTACGGGTCTTCTTGAGTATGGCCAGGTGCCAGGTATCTCGGTCTTTTGTCATTTCACCTCTATGTATGTTTGTATATATATTTTCTTCTTGCACCATTAGGTTAATGAACTTAAATACTCAATACTGTAACTGGTTTGGGGCAGTTATCAGTAATTGGTGTATAGGTTGATTGCCTATCTTCTGCTTTATATTATTGAGTTTCTTCTGTTCTGGGCCCTGATACTGACACTTACTTGGGATAGCATCAGGCATGACAGTTTGTTGAGACTGTTGAATGGCTGGTGGCACGTATGGCCAAAATGTATTAATTTTTACTAGCGCACAGTGATTAGCAGGCTTGTGGGATTGCCCACTTGTTCTAGGACTTGTACATCAGACTCGTTGGCCAACCATAGCCAACCATCAGCACTGTACAGTACCAACACTAGTCCTGGAACTTGAGGCTGCTGTCTTTAGATTGTTACTTAGCATTTAGCATCCATGTCTTGCTGCTACATGTTGGCCACAAGGATGACCAGTGATGCAAATGCACCAGCTAGTCTTTTCACGGTCTGGTCAGATCACTCATTGCTAATGAAAAGCTTGTGTACTTATGTGTACAAAAAGTTGAAGATGTTGTATTATAGGGAGAGATAATGGGGAAAGTGTGTGTGTGTGTGTACATGTGGTAGCTTATGTAAGCGATTTCTTGGTAACACAATTTCCCTCTCTTTTGTGCACACTTAAATACAAATACTTAAACACAAACATTGATAGAAGCATATAACGCAAACACACACACACACACATACACACACACACAATTACTTACAAACATTTAATCCACACCATTTGTGTTCTTTTCCTTTCTCTCCCTCTCTCCTATTCCCCACCTCCTGGCCTGTCTCTTTATTATTGTTCATCTTCCATCTTCATTCTTTAAATAGTCATGTTAGTTTTGTCATGTTTGTTCCATGCATGCTTGTGTGTGTGTGTGTGTGTGTGTGTGTGTGTGTGTGTGTGTGTGTTTCTACATACTTCTAAACTGCTTTTTAAGTACAGCCAAACTGATTTCTCTCTGTAGGCACACAGCATGTCAGTGCTCATCAAGCTGGTTAGCCAGTGTGTGTACTTCCACATATAGCTGGATGGAAAAGCTGGCTGACTTGTCAACTAAGCTGGGTGCCTGGATGAATCAGTAGCTGATAACTTGCTTTAAGTTATGATTTCATGAGTTGGACCATATTTTTCTTTTATTTCTTTATTTTATTTCTCAACATTTAGAACCTAACGAAGACAGAGACTGTGTCATTGCCTTAGTGCATTTTCCATGACTGGCATGGTCAAGGTGATTGACATTCAGTTTGAATTTTTTTCAAGTTTACAATTTATAAGGGGGAAGGGAAGTGGGAAATAGGTGGAATCATTAGAATGCCTTGCAGGCTTTCATTTGGCTTTCTGCATCTTGTGTTCAAGTCCTGGTGCAGCCAGTTTTGCCTTTTATTTTTTGGGGTCAATAAATTAACTAACAGTTCAAATTGGTGGATTGGTGCAGTTGTTGCAGTGTCAGATGAGATGCTTTATGTTATCCATTCCAGTGCTTTGCTTTCTGATTTCAAATTCAGTTCCCCTCCCCATCATCAGTTTCCTAATGCAGGAAATGAGGCCTTCATCATCCAGCTAATGATAATTGGCTGTCAATATCAGATGGAGCAACAGTTCTTGAAACGATTTCTTAGTCACATCAATATGCCTGAAAGCAAAAACAAGTAGACCTTGCATAGAAAAAAAAGAAGTTATGACACACACATGCATGCACACACACACACGCACACACACACACACACACACACACACACACACACACACACACACACACACTGAAAATATTCTTTGTAGAAAAAAATGAGCAAAGATCTCTTTAGCATCATAGTTCTTGGAATGAAAGTTCAGGTAAAAGGCTTATTATAGTAAAGTATGGGGAAGGAGATATAGTTGTTGTTTATCCCCAAGTCAGATTTGGTTAAGCAGGCCTTTGATCAAAAGCACTCCAATTGTGACCTATAGAGTAAGTGTAGATGAAGTGGAAGGAGAACATGTTGGTGAGATACTGGTGGTAGTATACTGCTCCATTAAGTTTTGCCAGTCAGTTAAATGGCTTTTAAAAAAAAAAAAGATTCATAATGCTCACTTGTTCATCAACTACACTATAAAGGTCTAGTGCTTTACTGAATTTTTCCATTCCATCATTTTGCTCCCAGAGTTTCCACATTAACATTCAGTTTGGTGAAGATAAGAGTGAGGGCCTGGGACATACTGTTTGAGATTTTAGAAGGGACGCTGTCTAGAATTTTTCATCTGGTTGTGTTAAAGAGACCAGAAAAGAAGGAGAATTTCTAAATGTGTATGCAGTGTATGCAGTTGGAAGTGAAATAGGCAACAAACATACAGAATTTTTTTTCTGCAGGAATGCTGTTAACCATATTGGTTAACAAGTGATGAATAGAAAGATTCTGCAAATTTGGTAGTGATGCTTTAAACAAAGAGCCACAAGTACGACTGACATTTTAAATGTGAGAGAACAGACAAAAGGTATCTTTGCCACCTCTCTACTGGTAGCTTTGCAAGTTTACAGTTGTGGGAGAAGGCCTCTTAGTTGATGGAGAGGGATGACAAACTCCAGGAGTTGTTGTTGGTGTCTTTGTTACTGTTGCAACACAGCTACAGGGGAACCACCTGGAGGTTTTGGAGTCTATGAGCTTTGGTTGTATGAGGAATGTAAAGGGACACGGAGGTTGGTTTCATATTGACTCTTTCAAATCCTGAATACCAGGCTGTCATTGTTCATCTTGTGCTGGGCCCAATACCAACTTTGTTTCCCCATAATGTTCTGAAAGATGGATATTTCTTAATGAAATTTTCTGCAAATACCTTTCAGATGGTATATCATCATCATCATCATCATCGTTTAACGTCCGCTTTCCATGCTAGCATGGGTTGGACGATTTGACTGAGGACTGGTGAAACCGGATGGCAACACCAGGCTCCAGTCTGATTTGGCAGAGTTTCTACAGCTGGATGCCCTTCCTAACGCCAACCACTCAGAGAGTGTAGTGGGTGCTTTTATGTGTCACCCGCACGAAAACGGCCACGCTCGAAATGGTGTCTTTTATGTGCCACCCGCACAAGCCAGTCCAGGGGCACTGGCAACGATCTCGCTCGAAAATCCTACAGGAGCCAGTCAGGCGGTACTGGCAACGGCCACGCTCAAAATGGTGCATCTCATGTGCCACCCGCACAAGAACCAGTCCAGGGGCACTGGCAACGATCTCACTCGAAAATCCTACGGGAGCCAGTCAGGCGGTACTGGCAACGGCCACGCTCAAAATGGTGCATCTCATGTGCCACCCGCACAAGAGCCAGTCCAGGGGGACTGGCAACGATCTTACTTGGCTTACCGGGTCTTCTCACACACAGCACATTTCCAAAAGTCTCGGTCAGTAGTCATCGCCTCGGTGAGGCCCAATGTACGAAGGTCTTGCCTCACCACCTCAGCCCAGGTCTTCCTGGGCCTACCTCTTCCACGGGTTCCCTCAACTGTTAGGGTGTGGCACTTTTTCACGCAGCTATCCTCCTCCATTCTCACCACATGTCCATACCAGCGCATAGATTTTGATTATATCAGCATTTGTTGTGAAAAATCTTTTGAAAATGGGGAGAGTAGTTTTGAATAACTCATGCTAGTCAATTTTGTTTCTTCATAACTTTCAGGAAAATAGGTATTTTTAAATGAAATTTTCTACAAATACCTTTCAGATATTGTATGAGGTGGTATCAAAAAGTTCTCTGACTAGTCCTATAGTACACTAACAGATGGCAGTATATGGTTGCATGCACAGTGAGAGCTAGCAGTGACCTTCATGAGGCATTGTGCCAAGTGACATTGCTGTGTTTACTTCGCAAGTTGTGAAATTTGTGTTTTTCTGATCACATGTATGCTGTAGTCTGCAATTTGGTCATGGACCGAAACAAAGAATCAATGTGAAATTTTGGGAAGTCTGCTACAGAGATAGTGAGCTTGCTTCAGCAAGCTTACAGTGCTGAGACAATGGATCGTATGAATTGTTTAGAGTGGCATGGGCACTTCAAAAGTGAAAGAACATCCCTGGAAGATGATGAGTAATCTGGAAGACTTGCCACGAGTGTCACCCCTGGAAATGTGGTACTGTGCATTGAAAATTCATTCCCCAGGGCTAGACTCTCAATTGAGAGTTCTACTGCTACATTTTGAAATGTTTGAAGGAGGACATTTGGTGAAAGCAACTGGATCTGTGGAGCACGAAAAATTGGATTCTTCAGGATGACAATGCACTCTGTCATTAAGCTCTCCTTATTCATGAATTCTTGCCAAAAACAACATGGTATCACATCTTCACTGCCCCACCACCCCGTTTGCCAGATTTAGCACCTGCAGACTTCCATCTCTTCCCCAACATGAAAATACAGCTCAAAGGTTGCTGTTTTAACACTGTTGTCGAGATCCAGAGTGAATTGCAGGTCCTTGACTTGCTTATGGAGAACAACTTCCAGGCCAGATTCCAAAAGTGGTAGGAATGCTGGGACTGGTGTATTGCTGTGCAAGGTGACTATTTTGGATGATGTTAAAACTTGGGTAAATAAGTTATTTTTTAACTTTACGATGAAAGTAAACAAACAAAGTTTGTTCTTTTTTTTTTTTTAGAAGCGTTTTGTTGTATTGTAAGAACAGAAATAAATTTATTTCTCAAACGCGTGATAATGCTATGAATAGCGTGGTCAGGATAAATTATCCATTTATTGCAGAAAAATACACTACTGGCCAGCCATGAGACTCAAACTCACATCTCTGTGATTACGCGTCAAGTGTTTTACCATTAAACTAAGCTGCCCAGCAACGAATTCTTCTGCAATTTTAGAACTGATAAATTTAGCTTCATAAGACACTAACGTTAAATTCAAAAAAGTTATTTTTTATTAAACATAACTAGATATCACCTAGTAGATTACAATTATGTTGGAATTTAATGTGGAAAAAGAAAAATTGGTGGGCACACATACACACATGTTAACACACATCATACTGCACCTACCACCACTATTGATTGTCCTACTCACATCAACACTCTTTCTCCTATATTTCATCCTATATATAATGTGAATCCTGAATACAGCCATATTTTTTAAGGGACCAGTATCAGATAGGCTGCAAATTTTAAAACCTGTAAAATACATTAAACACAAGAACTAAATAAACTAGAACACAAACACTAAATCTACCATAGTTCCTGTTTTTGCTTAGTATCTTTTGCATAAAACCAACTGGGCTTTGTTCTTCTCCATATCTGTTGTTGCTGTAGCAACACCTAAATAAGCTTCACAATTTTTTTTTTGGTAAACTCTATGACTTTGTTTAATTTTTGCACTTTAAACAATGCATCTATTATTCTTATCTACTTTTATTATAAGGATGTATCTTTTATTTTTGTCTTGTTTCAATCATTGGACTGTGGGCATGTTGGGGTACCACCTTGAAGGGTTTAGTCTGGCTGGTACCTATTTTATTTTAGGCTATTAGTATTTTTTGATGAACTGCTAAGTTACAGGGCCATAGACAAACCAACACTGGCTGTCAACCTATGGAACAGGGTGACACACACACACACACACACACACACACACCATGGACTTCCACACCATTTATGTCTGCCAAATTCCTTTATTAGGTATTGGGCATTGATCAGCCTGGAGCTAAAGTCGAAGACACTTTCTCAAGGTGCCACACAGTGGGACTGAACCGGAAACTACATATTTGCAAAAGTGAGCTTCTTAACCATGCAGCCATCCCTGTGCCTATACTACTGTATATAGAAAAAATCATTTCTCTTTACTAACACATACCAGTAATATTACTTTCATGTTTGAAATTGTAACTTTTAAATTGAATAAATCACTTTCAAATAAAAGAGTGCCTAAATGCTCCACCCTCTCCTCAGTGTGTTAACAGAATTAACAAATGCCATTGGATGTATTCACTATGCTTATGATGGTGGTGAAGTGCATATATTAGTTGCATTAGATGTCTCAGGGTAACTGCATTTGCTATCTTTGTTTTCTGTTGTGCGATGTAATTGACTTCTCCCTTGTTTCTTCCTTGAAGATTTTAGGCCTTGTGCCTATCTTTTACTCTTTACTCTTTTACTTGTTTCAGTCATTTGACTGTGGCCATGCTGGGGCACCGCCTTTAGTCGAGCAAATCGACCCCAGGATGTATTCTTTGTAAGCCTAGTACTTATTCTATCGGTCTCTTTTCGCCGAACTGCTAAGTTACAGGGACATAAACACACCAGCATCGGTTATCAAGCGAAGTTGGGGGGGGGGGGGACAAACACAGACATATTCACACACATACACATATATATATATATATATATATATATATATATATATATATATATATATATATATATATATATATACACATATATACGACAGGCTTCTTTCAGTTTCCGTCTACCAAATCCACTCACAAGGCTTTGGTCGGCCCAAGGCTATAGTAGAAGACACTTGCCCAAGGTGCCACACAGCGGGACTGAACCTGGAACCATGTGGTTGGTAAGCAAGCTACTTACCACACAGCCATAGAAAGAATTATTTTTTTACACTCAAATATAACACTATTCTCCAATTTTAACTCTTAATATTTATTTTAGATGAAGCTGGTGAACTGGTAAGAACTGTTAGCATGCTGGGCAAAATGCTTAGTGACATTTTGTTTGTCTGCATTCTGAGTTCAAGTTCTGCTGAGGTCATCTCTTTAGGGTTGATAAAATAAGAACCAGTTGAGCACTGGGGTTGATGTAATTGACTTAGGCCCTCCTCATAATTGCTGGCCTTGTGCCAAAATTTGAAACCAGGGGGGGGGCGTGTGGTGTTATGAGCCGGGCTGTGTTGTAGGAAGGACCAGAAGTGAGGGAGTACACATGTCCTGTCAAAAGTGGGGCCTGTGGGTCCCACCAGAAAGGCTGTGGCGAGCATGTGGGGTTGGTGAGGTGCAAGCGGTCAGTTGGCAGCGGACAGCATATGAGAGCAGACCTTTTAGATGGTACAGCAGCAAACAGAGCACGTGGACATTGTGAATGGCCCCTTCCACATAAATAGACAGTACAGCAGCAGACAGAGCACATGGATGTTGTGAGTGGCCCTTCCAGATAGACAAGTAAAACTACTGTAATTCTCTCTCTGCTTCGGTCTTTTTCTCCTTCACATCACAAGTACCTATATTTGGGCTATTCTCATGAAAGTTAAACCAAAACAGGTTTTCAAAAATCTTTACAATGCTCAGAAAAACTGCTATATACCTACTTTATACTTATAAAGGTATGTTGAAATGTTTTGTGTTTTCAACCAGATATCTGTACTGAGAGAACTTCTTCCAGATCTATACTATCTGGGAGATATAGAAAATACTTGCTTTGAAAATGATTCATGCATTTTTGTCATGCACATCACTCCAGGTAAATGAGAATTGTGCCACAGTGTCTGTGATAATAGACATTGTTGTCCACTTAACCCCAAGATGCAATTTGAAAAGCCCACTGCTTACATAGATATATGAGTGAACATCTCTACATACTATGTTGGATACATTTGGTGTTCGTCTGGTATGTTGATTTGTTTATTTTTTATGTCTTGATTATGCCTGCACTGAGGATTAGATTATGTACACTAACTATGAAATCATATGATATGCGGCTGAATCTGTTTTTAAGGGGTTAGCTTCGAAAGTCGCATTCCCTTGCGTTCGGTATACTGTGTATTTATTATGGTAGTTTTGACTTTAAGAGTCCCTAATAGCGTGAGGCATTTATGTGTAGTAATGCCCTTAATATAAATAAATATATTTAAAGGGAATAATTATAAATTTTTCCCTTAGAAGGTTTTCACACTACTTGATAATTTCTCATAAAGAATTTATCCTATTTTAAATTATATATATATATATATAGTAGATAGTAGATAAATAGATAGATAGAGAGAGAGAGAGAGAGTGAGCATGAACATGTGAGTTACCTACATGCATTTTTTTCTTGCCTCTCTTCTCCTTTCATGTCCCTTTTCTTCCTGTCTCTTGGACTTTTCTCTGTGCATCCACTGAAGGACTATGTTTGAATCATTATATTTTGACTCCATGATTTTCACTTTATAAATTTTCTCCTTTGAGCATCAACCTAATAAAACTAACTGTAAATAGTCCTTGCACTTTTGTATTTGATTTTGTCTCGTTATTGCTTTTGTGAGTGTGTATATATGTATGTGTGTGTGTGTGTGTGTGTATCTTTTACTTGTTTCTTTAGACTGTAGCCATGCTGGGGCACCGCTTTGAGTTTTTTAGTCGAATGAATTGACCTCAGTATTTATGTTTTTAAAAGCCTGGTACTTATTCTATCAGACTCTTTTGATGAACCACTAAGTTATGGGGATGTAAACACACCAACACTGGCTGTCAAGCAGTGGTGGGGAACAAACACAGACATAAAGACCCCCCCCCCCCATATATATATATATATGATGGGTTTCTTTCAGTTTCCATATACTGAATCCACTCACAAAGCTTTAGTTGGCCTGAAGCTATAGTATAAGACACTTACCCATGGTGCCATGCAGTGGATGCGAATCTGGAACCATGTGGTTGAGAAGCATGCTTCTACCAAACAGTCATGCCTGTATATGTAATGAGCTTCTTTCATTTTTCCATTCACCAAATAAATTCACTTGCAAGGCTTTGGTTGCCCTGGGGCTGTATTAGAAAACACATAATCAAAGTGCCACACAGTTGAACTGAACCCAAAGCTGTATGGTTGGGATGCAAGTTGCTGAAACACAGAGCTATGCTCATGCCTATCAAATCTATTTACAAGGTATTGCTCAACCTGCAGTAATAGTAGAAGACACTTGGCCAAAGTGTCTTGCCATGGAATTGAACATGGACCCACATGATTTCATAGCAAAGTTCTTAACAACATGGCTAGACTTGCATTGTCCGTATATGGTAGTAATGGTAATGTTGATGTCATTTGAATATATGTGTAAGTGAAGCGTGTGTGATTGTTTTTTTTTTTTTACCCTTAGATCATCCTTGTTGAAATATACTTATGATCAAAGGTTTTTCCAACGTTGACCATCCCATCATTTTGGTTCTGATATAATGTATCTAAGACTACATTTGCTTATGTATCTTTTTTTTTTCTTTTAAGAGGGTAGGTTGTGACTGTAGGGAGGTAAAGTTGCAACTTTTTAGAAGTGGATCAACCACACACATAGATACTGCCTCTGTCTGTGTGTGTGTGTGTGTGTGTGTGTGTGTGTGTTTGAGTGTTCTCATTCATCTAAACATAAATTTTGTGTTCATTTAATATGTTTGTGTGAGTGTATATATATATCGTACTCCTGTACGATATATATATATATATATATATATATATATATATATATATATATATATTATGCTTATAATTATAAAATTTATATATATATATATATATCATGTTAAACCATTAATCTCTACACATTTTTGTCTCTCTCCCTTTTTTCCTCTCATCCCTTTCTGTCGAAGAGTGTAGGCTCAAGACGTCAAAGACTTTTCCATTCTTCCACACCTTCAAACTCTTGTTTTTTCCCTCACCTGTCTTCATCACTCGGTTTCTGTATGTTTGAACTATATATATGTTCACACACACATACACACACACACACACACACACACATCTATATCTATATGTCAAGACCTTTGAACATTGGGCCTCACCGAGGCGATGTCTACTGACCGAGACCTTTGGAAATGTGCTGTGCGTGAGAAGACCTGGCAAGCCAAGTGAGATCGTTGCTAGGGCCCCTGGACTGGCTCTTGTGCGGGTGGCACATAAGATGTACCATCCTGAGCGTGACCGTTGCCAGTACCGCCTGACTGGCCTTGTAGGGTTTTCGAGCGAGATCGTTGCCAGTGCCCCTGGACTGGCTCTTGTGCGGGTGGCACATAAAAGACACCATTTCGAGCGTGGCCGTTTTCGTGCGGGTGACACGTAAAAGCACCCACTACACTCTCTGAGTGGTTGGCGTTAGGAAGGGCATCCAGCTGTAGAAACTCTGCCAAATTAGATTGGAGCCTGGTGTAGCCATCCGGTTGCACCAGTCCTCAGTCAAATCGTCCAACCCATGCTAGCATGGAAAGCGGACGTTAAACGATGATGATGATGATGATGATATATATGTTTGTATGGTCTTTTATCTTATTTTTTACTTGAACCAGTCATTAGATTGCTGCCATGCTGGAGTACTGCCTTGGAATTTTAGTCAAATGAATTGACCTTAGATTTCTCTTTTTTTTAAGCCTGATACTTATTCTATCAGTTTCTTTTGCTGTACTGCTAAGTTACAGGGACATAAATACACCAGCGCTGGTTCTCATGGTATGGTGGGAAACAGACAGAAAGACACAAACAGATAAATATTTGATAGGCTTCTTTCAGTTTTCATCTATGCAATCCACTCACAAAACTTTGGTTGTCCCGAGGCTAGAGCAGAAGACACTTGCCTAAGGTACCATGCAGTAGAACTGAACCTGGAACCATGTGGTTGGGAAGCAAACTTCTTATCTCAATTACCTCACAGTCGTGCACATATATATATATATGTATGTACAGACTGTCCTCATTTAACGACCGAGTTACGTTCCAACAGCTCCGTCGTTAAGCAAATTCGTCATTAAACGAATATTCATAGGGTACGTATTTTTTTTTTATAGGTATAGTGTACTGTACGTACATATAAAAATAGAATACCGTACTGTATAAAGTATATGCAGTACAGGGCCAAGAATCACTAACATAAATTGTTGAAAAATGAATAAGTAAAAGTAAGATTATCACAAGGAAAACCTTTAAAGTTAGGATATGGATACTGTATACTTACGATGTCGGAGGGTGAGGCTGGGTGCTCGGGATGTGCTGCCATCACGATGGCAGTTCTCATACAGTGCACAATACGACAGTCAAAGTTTTCAAGTTTTTATATTTTGTAAAATAGGTAATGACGGCTTGTAAAGTTCGTCGTAACTCCGAGTGGTCGTTAAATAGGTAGGTCGTTAAATGAGGACAGTTTGTATATATGGATGTGTTTGTGTGTGTATGTGGATGTGTGGATGCATGTATATATACTTGTGTGTGTGTGTGAGTGTGTGTGTGTGTGTATACATATATATATATATATATATATAAAATATATATAACATGTATATGCATATATACATACGTATATGTACATACTTACATCAAAATGTATATACATATCTGTGGGCACAGGATGTCATGGAATGTAAACAACACAAAAAAATGAAAACATGAGATACAAAATACGAATACATGTAATATGAACTTTTTTTTGCAACAACGAAAGAAACAAATGGAAAACAAGACAAGTAACATAACAAATGACCCTTCATCAATTGTCAGCTGTTTTTCTAATCCGTATTTCAAGCAATTCAATGACAAGATACACCTTCGATAAAGCAGTTGCTCCCGCAAAAGCCAATTAAATCAAATTTGGGATCTTACGGAGTCAAAATTGGTAACAAAAACAGAACAGTGAAAACAAAAATATATATATATACATACAACTATGTGCATATAAATATAAACAGACTAACATTTGTTTTTTGTAAGTGTTGAAATGTGTATTGTAAGATAAAAATATAATGATAATGTTTTTTGGAACACAGAAACGCCATTAGAACAGCAGAAATATTGGGTAAATTACCCTTACAAAGTGGAAAAATTTGTCAACAAACAGTCAATGGTAAAGCACTTGGCTTGAGTCTTCAAGGGATGGTAGTTCAAGTCCCATCATTGTTTGTTGACAAGTTTGTAAATGTAATTTACCCAATATTTCTGCTATTTTAACAGTGTTTCTGAATTCAAAAATAAATTATCATATATATGTGTGTGTGTGTGTGTGTGTGTATGTATATATATATATATATATATATATATATATATATATATATATACATATACACACACACACACATATATATAGACATAGACGCCTGCGTGACTGTGTGGTAAGAATTTTCCTTCCCAATCACACGGTTCTGGGTTCACTCCCACTGTGTGGCATCTTGGGCAAGTGTCTTCTACTATAGCCTTGGGCCAACCAAAGCCTTGTGATTGGATTTGGTAGATGGAAACTGAAAGAAGCCCATCGTATCTGTATATACATTTATATATGTGTGTGTGTTCTTTGTGTTTGTGTTTGTCCCCCATCACTGCTTGACAACCAGTTTTGGTGTGTTTACATCCCATTACCTAGCAGTTTGGCAAAAGGCACTGATAAACTTAGTAGTACCCTTAAAAAAAAAGCCCTAAGATCGATTTGTTCGACTAAAACCCTGCAAGGCGGTGCGCCAGCATGGCCACAGTCAAATGACTGAAACAAGTAAGAGAATAAACAGTAAAAGAATACACATACATCTGTGTGTATATATATATATATATATATATATATATATATATATATATATATATATATATATATTTATATGGGTGTATACTTATTATCTTAAAGAAATATTTCTGAAATTGTCAGAAAATAAAAAGTACAAGAACAATTATATTAAAAAAATAGATAACACCTTCCCTTACACACACACACACACACACACACACACACACACACACACACACACACACACACACACACACACAGAGAAAGAGAGAGAGAGAGAGAGAGAGAGAGAGAGAGAGAGAGAGAGAGACACACACACACACACACAGACACACACACACAGACACACACAGACACACACACACACACACAGACACACACAGATACACACAGAGACACACAGACACACACACTGATACACAGACACACACACACACACACACACACACACACACACAAACACACAATACACACACACACGCATACACACACGGACACACATGCACACACACTCATAATTGATAAAGAGAGGAAAGAAACAAAAACGGAGAAGCTGAAAGAATGTATAAAACAATAGAATTATCCTGTTTGGACCTGAGCAAGGAGGGAAAAAAAACTGAAGGAGAGAAGAGGTGCCTGTTGGGTTGTAGGTGGAATGGATGAGTTGGAAATGCGAGAAATGGGGGGAGGGAGGAGGGGAGGAAGATTATTGGGGAGAAAGTTTTTGTTTGTTGGAAAGGATAATAAATTGTTGTGCCATGACAAATGTATAGAAGTTGTCTGAAAGTTGAAGATGCATATGTCTGTCTGTCAGTCTGTTTGTCAGTCTGTCTTCCTTTCTTTCCATAAACATGTATTTATTCATAGCATGTACATGCATATATTTATACATATATACACACATGCATGCATACCTATGTGTATATATATATATATATATATATATATATATACACATCATATATAAAAACGTATATATATATATATATATATATAAACGTATGTATGCACATTCTATATATATGATATATATATATTTGTATGTATATATATATATATATATATATATATATATATATATGTACATAGGTATGCACATATATACATTATACACACATGCAAACACATGCACACACACACACACACACAGACACACACAGAAAAATATACATATATATGCATATATATGTATAATATATAAATATGTATGCATATATATATATGCATCTGTATACCTATCTATCTATCTATATATATTTATATACACACACACACACACACACACACACACACACACATATGCATAGATACATATACACACACAGGCATGTACGTATTTGCACACATATTCACACATGCATATTATAGAATAGTCACATATTCACACCAGTACACCAATACACACATACACACACAAATCTCTCCCCCTTTCTCTCTACATACATGCATGTCTGTATGTGTGTATTTGAATATATTTGCATATGGGCACATTTTATTTGCTATATATATTGAAAATGAAGAAAACCTCTAGCTTTTCTTGCCCCCCCTCCCACCACCACCACCGTTGGCAATAACCTACCTCCCCTTCTTCCACCTTCTCTAATTTTGTTTGTTTTTCATTTCCTTTTCTTTTTTTTTCACATCAACTTATGCTTTTCATAATTCCTCCTACATGGGCACATTCCTTGTCTCTCACTGCTTACCCTTTCCTTCTCCTTACTATCATCATCATCATCATCATCAATATTATTGTTGTTGTTATCATTATTATTTATTACTTCTTACAGCCCCCCCTCTCCCCTACTTCTACCTACCTCTCATACCTTTCTCTTCCTTGCTTTCCCCTCCCTCCCTCCCTCCCTCCTTCCATTCTTCTCTTCTATTCTTGCTTCCCCCCCTTCCCCCTCCAACTACCCAGCCTGCTCATCTGTCTTTCTCTCTTCTTTTATATCCCCCTCTCTCTCTCTCTCTATATATATATATATATTCCATCGCCCCTCCCACCTGTCGTCCTTCCCTCCCTCCCTCCCTCCCTCCCTCCTCCTCCTCTCTCCTTACATTATCTTCCCATCACCAACTTTTCTCTCTCTCTGTATCCCTCTTTATTTATGTGCGCACGTGTGTGCGTCTGTGTGTGTTTGTGTATGTGTGTGTGTTTGGTGTATATATTCCAACTCTGGGGGCTCCATTCCTTCAGTTAGTTTTCAGTAGTCCTCCCATCAACAAACAGCACCAGCACCCACAGCAGTAGCAGCGGCAGCAACAACAGAAGCAACAGCAGCTACAGTGCCATCAGTATCATTAACCTTTCCCCTTCCTCCTTCTCCTCTTCAAATCCCCCCCACCTCCCTCACCCCCTCCCTCTCATTATTTTCCTTCCCTCTTCCTTGTGGGCTTGGTCGTCATCATCATCATCATTATCCTATCCTGCTGACTGCAGCACCCACTGCCACCACCACCACCTCCGTCATCATCATCATCATCAATGCCATCCATTGTCAACCCAGCATCATTATTATCATCATTATCTATAACCCAGCCATCTATAACATCTTCACCACCACCACTACCAACACCACCACCACCACCACCACCACCACCACCATCACCATTGCTGCTGCTGCCACCCCCGCTACTGCTACTATCATCATCATCATCTTCATCATCATCACCTCTGCTGCTACCACTGCCGACACCGGTATCACTGTACAAACCTTCTGGAAGTACCACTGCTGCTGTCACTAGCACCACCACCACCACCACCACCATCATCATTGTAGATCCTCCTGGAACCATCACCACCACCACTGCCACTGTCGCCGCTGTCATCACCACCATCACCATCACCGCTACCAATATTAGTGCTTCAGTTCTGTTTATTATCAGACAGCTAGCATCATCTTAATCATTGTCTCACCCGGGAGCAACAAATGAACAACTGGGGTTTTAGACTGACACTTTGGACAAGTTTTTTTATCTCTCTTTCCCCATCATTTTTCTTATCTCAGCTGATTAGATTAAACCAACTCAGTCGACCAATTAATTAATCAGTTGACCGGGCAATTAATTAATTAAACAATTAAGTTTACCAATCCAATTAACCAATCATGTTTCTCAACACTGCCAGGTGGGATATATCCATGTCTATTTTATATAATATATATGCATATCTATCTATCTATCTATCTATCTATCTATCTATCTATATATATATATATATATATATATATATATATATATATTAATGTGTGTTATTATGATTTATATTGCATTTTCCGAATTTGTTTTGCAAGAAATTTTTTTATACAAAACCATGTGTTGAAATTAGTGTAGTACTGCTCTGGAAAAGTCATATTGCCAACAAACACATGCATGCATGGTTTATAGCTAACTTCAGTTTTGGTTTTTTATTGTTAATTATTTTGTCATTTTTCTGTTTTTAATTCAATGAAAAATTAGAGTAGAGTGATGGAAAATTTTTATGACAAACTAATTAGATAACAATAAAGAATTAAAAAAAAAAGCAAAATAAGAAAAAAAACTTATGTGAACTACCATGACCAGTGTGTGTGTGTGTGTGTGTGTGTGTGTGTGTTTATTTGCAATATGATCCTCCCAAGTAACAAAAATATGTATTTCATTTTTCTTTCTATTGTTTTTTTTTAATATTTATTTTGTATTAAATTTTATTTACTCATTTATATTCTTAGTTTAGAAAATTACCTTGCTGTTTCTTCCCGCTACTTAAGCAAACATGCATACACAAACAACAATAACAACAACAATAACAACAAATACAACAAAATGTTCTTATTGAAGAGAGGTGAAGATGATAATGATGAAAATGAAACTGGAAAAGGAAATTAATATCTCCAGTAACTGTCTGATAAGTTTCGCTTTATACAAGTGGCATGGACCATAAAAAGCAACATCATTATTATCATTGTTAAAATCATTATTGTTGTTACTGGGTTTGTTATTGTTTGTTGTTGTTATTTTTATCTAATTTAATTTTCTTTTTCCTAATTTGATGTCTGTCTACCTCTACCACCCATACATTTTATGTGATCTTGTCACCTCCATCAGTACCCCTGTAGTAAATAAAACAAATCCTCGTTACTATTATTATTATTATTATTATTATTAGTAGTAGTAGTAGTAGTAGTTTTAGTAGTAGTAGTAGTAGCAGCAGCATTGATTTGTTTCCGCATTTAATCAGTGAGGATTAATGAATGGATACATGTTAAAGTTTGTCCCCAAGTGCCAATTTTGTACCCCTGTTACATATCGAATTCAAATCCTGTGTTTTGACTTATATTGATCTCAGGGAGGTTAAAAACCCAGATAAGTACCAGTAATTATAACTGAGGGTCAATTCAACTGACCTAACTTCCCTCCACCTCTTTCCCACATGTTGATCCATTGGCAGTAATCACTAGTGAATCAGTTTAAATTGCACCTGAATCAACTTTGCATTGCATCCCTCTGGGGTCGATAAAGTTAAGTATCAGTCTAGCACTTGGGTTGATAGTTATCAACTAATGCCCATCCCCACTCCTTTAAAATTGATGGTCTTGTGCCACAATCAAAAACGATAAGTGAATCATTATAATTGTTTTGTGATTATTGCACAAAAGTAAATAAGTAGAATAGAATAAAATCAAATTGTTATTGAAAGTTGCCTGGCAGAGACAGGAGTATGATGAAGTAAACAAATATGCTTTTTTGATATTTCAATTTTGTTTTTCTTTTCCCTCTCTATCCTGATTTCAAATCTTGCCCGAGTTCACTTTATCTTTCATCTCTTTCGTCAATAAAATATGTATTGAGTTGATCCGGTACACTTATACCAGCC
>NC_142928.1:88845201-88857701 GCF_046866305.1 Octopus bimaculoides
CTTCTGCTTCTTCTTCTTCTTCTTCTTCTTCTTCTTTCTTTCTTCTTTTTCTTCTTCTTCTTCTTCTTCTTCTTCTTCTTCTTCTTTTTCTTCTTCTTCTTCTTCTTTTCTTCTTCTTCTTCTTCTTCTTCTTCTTCTTCTTCTTTCTTCTTCTTCTTTTTCTTCTCTTCTTCTTCTTCTTCTTCTTCTTCTTCTTCTTCTTCTTCTTCTTCTTTCTTTCTTCTTCTTTTTCTTCTTCTTCTTCTTCTTCTTCTTCTTCTTCTTCTTCTTCTCTTTTCTTCTTCTTCTTCTTCTTCTTCTTCTTCTTCTTCTTTTCTTCTTCTTCTTCTTCTTCTTCTTCTTCTTCTTCTTCTTCTTCTTCTTCTTCTTCTTATTATTATTATTAAGGTGGCAAGCTGGCAAAATCAATTAACATGGTGGACAAAATGCATATCAACATTTCACCCATCCTTATGTCCCACTGAGGTTGACTTTGCCTTTCATCCTTTCGGGGTCGATAAATTAAGTACCAGTTGTGTAGGGGGGGGGGGTTGATCTAATCGACTGGGCCCCTTCCCCAAATTTCAGGCCTTGTGCCTATAGTAGAAAGGATTATTATTATTATTATTATTTTGAGAATTGTAGTTGAGTGACAGAAATAGGTAAAAGCATGACACTTTATTAATTCTTGGCATTATTTTTTTGATTTTCTGGATTCAAATTCCACCAGGATCTTTCTGGGGTTGATGGAAATAAATATTCTCAAGTACTGAAGTTGATCTATTTGACTATCCCCTCTCTGAAAATTTGTATAAATTATTACTGTGGAACAAAATGCTTAGTGGCATTTCTTCCAGTTTTACATTTTGAGTTCAAATGCCACCAAGGCTGACCTTGTCTTTCATCCTTTCACTGTTGATAATAGGTACCAGTTGAGCACTGGGGTCACGTTATTAACTAGCCCTTTTCCCCAAAATTTTAGGCTTGCCTTTACGTTCTGAGTTCAAATTCCACCGAGGTCGACTTTGCCTTTCATCCTTTCGGGGTCGATTAAATAAGTACCAGTTACGCACTGGGGTCGATGTAATCGACTTAATCCGTTTGTCTGTCCTTGTTTGTCCCCTCTATGTTTAGCCCTTTGTTGGCAATAAAGAAATAATAATAATAATAATATTATTATTATTATCATTATTGTTCAGTAGTTTTATTTTTATAACGTGCTTTCACTTCACTACCGAGCGCAGCTCTGTGTGCCTTGGGCATGTGCTGTGGTTTGCTGTGATGCTCTTATTATTATTATTATTATTTTGATAATATTGAATGGCAGAAATATTAGAATGTTGGACAGAATGCCTTGCAGTATTTCTTTCAAAACTTTACAGTCAAAATTCAAATCTCACCAAGGCCAATATTATCTTCCTTTTTTTCAAGATTGATAACATAAGGTAGCAGGGTTGGCACCTTATTTTATCAACTAAAGTGCTTGGGTTGATGGTATTAGCTAACCATTTCTCTCGAAATTGCTGGCCTTATACTTAAATTAGAAACAGTTGGTATTATTATTGTTATCATTATTATCATTATTATTATTATTATTATTATTATTATTATTATTATTATTATTATTATTATTGTTATTAAGGTGGTGAGCTGGCAGAATTGTTAGCACGCCAAGCAAAATATTTAGCAGCATTTTGTTTGTCCTTACGTTTGAGTTCAAATTCCACTGAGGTTGATGAAATAAGTACTGGGGTTGATGTAATCAACTAGCCTCTCCCCCAAAATTTCAAGCCTTGTGCCTACAATAGAAAGGATTATTATTATTGACATGTGTATGTCTATATATATATATATATATATATATATATATACATGTCTCTTAAAGGATAGAGCTCAAAATCAATGCATTGAGCTCTATCCTTTAAGAGACATGTATATATATATATATATATATACAAAAACTCAACTGTGAGTTTTTGGCTAAGACTGTTAACAGATACTATATATTTTGTAAAATTTGTTTTATAAAAGTATATATTTAATATATATATTTATTTATTTATTTATGTGTTTCAGCCAAGTGGGTGCGGTGTGTACATATGTGTATGTGTGTGCATATTCATATACATACATACACACATACATGTATATATATGTATATATATATATATATATATATATATATATATATATATATATATATATATATATATACATACATAAATATGTGTGTGTGTATATATAAATGTATATATATATATATATATATATATATATATATATATATATATATACACACACATATTATATGCATATGTATAAGTGTATGTTTGTGCATGTGTGTAATTTGTCTCTGTTCATATTTACATTTGTTTTTGCTTCATAACTTAGTGGTTAAAAAAAATAAAGGTTGCTTACACAAGTACCAGACTGTAACAAAATAATTACTGGTATCAATATTATTGACCAGCTATTTAAGGCAGTACCCCAGAAAGGCCACATTCAAGTGACTTATGCCAATAAAGTAATAAAAGAAAAATATATATACATATTTATCTGTCTGTTTAGTTATCTTTTATTTTGCATAGCAGCCTACCAGTCTATCTATCTATCTATCTATCTATCTAGCTATCTATCTATCTATCTATCTATCTATCTATCTATACATACATACATACATGCATACATACATACATACATACATACATGTATCTATATATCTAATCATCATCATCATTCACCATGCATTTTCCATGCAGGCATGGGTTGGAGACACACACACACACACACACACACACACACACACACACACACACACACACACACACACACACACACACACACATACACACACACACACACACACCATTTACATGTATAAATGTATTTTTTCCCAAATATCCTTTGATATATGTTAGTGTCTTTTATCTTTTACATGCTTCAGTCATTAGACTGTGGCCTTGACGAGTTTTAGTTGAGCAAATCAATCCCAGTACTTGTTTTTTTTTAGAGCCTGGTACTTATTCTATTAGCTTCTTTCACCGGGAGAAACACAGACATAAAGACCCATGCACATACATGCACACACACACACACAAAATGTCCAGAATGGGCTTACAATCATGAGGTTGTGAATTCAATTCCTGGACTAGGTTCTGTGTTATGTTCTTGAGCAAGTCTCTTTATTTCATGTTGCTGAGTTCACTTACCTAGAGAAATGAGTGGAGATGTCACTGGTGCTGAGCTATATTGGTGGTTGCCTTTCCTTTGGACCATATTTATGGCATGGAGGCTGGTATTCATGGGTGACTTCTGGTCTCCCCTAAACAACCTTTCCTAGACTTGTGCTCCAGAAGGGAACTTTCTAGGTATAATCCCATGGTCACTTGTTACCAAAGGAGGTCTTTACACACACACACACACACACACACACACACACACACACACACACACACACACACACACACACACACACACACACACACACACACACACACACACACACACACACACACACACACACACACACACTATTCAACTATTTTCTTTTAGCTTCAGTATCAAAGTCTTCTTTTGAAGCTTAGATGAAGCCCATACAAATATTCAGCTATTGATTACAAACCGAAATATTGCATGTGCATTAACATATTAATTTATGGTGTCTAAGGCTCAAACCACATTAATTAGAGACCATATCCTTAATGTGATCTTGCATGCCTGGACACTGCATACAAAATTGTTTTTAGTTGGGAGTTGAGTTGTCCTCACAATGGTCACTGTTTATGCGAAGGAGTGCACGGTTGAGCCATGACTATTAATTCCCAACCACATCAGCAACCGAACGCCACGTGACCCAACCACGTTAGTTAGAGACTGTGTCCTTAATGTGACCTTGCATACCCTGACGCAACATGCAGACAGAATTGTTTTCGTTTGGGACCTGAGTTGTCCCCACAATGGTTGCATGCTGTATACGTGAAAGAGTGCATGGTTGAGCCATGACTATTGATTCTAAACCAAAATATCGCATGACAGTGTTGTTTTCAAGTGCTTCCTTGCCAGTACCTTCCCCCTTACCACATCATTTATTTCATGTAGATTTCTCTCATGTGGTACTGTTAAGCATGCCCATCATCATCATCATCATCATCGTTTCACGTCCGCTTTCCATGTTAGCATGGGTTGGACGATTTGACTGAGGACTGGCAAGCCAGAAGGCTGCACCAGGCTCAAATCTGATTTGGCAGAGTTTCTACAGCTGGATGCCCTTCCTAACGCCAACCACTCTGAGAGTGTAGTGGGTGCTTTTATGTGCCACTGGCCTGAGGGCCAGTCGCATGGTACTGGCAACGCACAGGCTAAGAATGTTATGGAGTATCAAGGCATTTGCCCACAGGCTTAATTTATCACATAGATGTAGTTCTTATGTCTGCTGATCATTCAGTGTGGTAGCGGCAGAGCCAACAGGCACAAAGAAGAGTATATCAAGTGAGAACTTTTTGGTGCATTCAGAAATCACATATCCCCCACCCACTTTTCCATGACAAAATTAGAGCCTGGAATTTAGTCGAATTAGCACTTCGTTTCTTCCACAAATGTTTTATCGTCAATGTTGCACTTCCCCATATCACATGTTTCGATTTAACTGTGCCGTGTATACAAACTATGTCATTTAAATCCCAAGCAACGCCGGGTATGTCTGCTAGTAAATTATATTATACACATGTGTGTGTGTGTGTGTATATATATATATGATTCATATATATGTGTATATATATATATATATATATATATATATATATATATATATATAGATTCATGTATATATATATGTTTGTGCATATATATGTGTGTGTGTGTGTGTATGTATGTATAAAGGCTGTGCTCCAGCATGGCTGCAATCAAATGACAGAAATGTGTAGAAGAATAGAAGAATATGTGCGGGTGTGTGTGTATATATATATATATATATATATATATATATATATATATATATTAGTGTAATATATATATATATATAAATATCAGTATATATATATATATATAAATATCAGTATATATATATATATATATATATATATATATATATATATATATATATATATATATATATATATATATATATATATACATATATATATATATATATATTAGTGTAATATATATATATATATATATATATATATATATATATATATATATGAATTTAGTAAATGGAGCAAAACGCATATTTTAACTGAATACTTTTATTTCCAACATATTTACTAAATTCATATATACTCAAGTATCCAAAATAACAAGGAGTTTCTACCTCATAAACAGGAGTTACACCACAGTCATTTTGTGATCTTTACTACCCTGGTATCTATTAACAAATTTATTTTGTCCGAGTTAATTATTAACTAGGAGAAAATAAATACGTATAACATATATATATATATATATATATATATATATATATATATATATATATAAATAAATAGAAAACATCTTTCGATCTTTTCGGGGAATATTTAAAAGTTATTTCAAAACTGTTTCCATTTTATAATTGTATTTTTACAAGGGAGAAAAGGAGAACTAGATGTCAGGGTAGGGAAAAATTAGTAACCGAGGTAAAACGAGTAATTTCTGATTTCTCCTTACTTTCTCCCTACCTCTTCGAAATCATAACAGTGATGCTGTATATATATATATCAGGAAGAGAGCCACTTCAGCAGATCATGAAGAAACTATACAGAACATTGTATTTACATTTGACGGATATTTGTCCTCTTAACCACTATACCATATTTTATTTAGCGAGGTCGTTGCTGGACTGCTTCCTGTGCAGGTAGCACATAAAATAAACCATTTTGAGCGGGGCCGTTGCCAGTACCACCTGACTGGCCTTCATGCCGGTAGCACATAAAAGCACCCATTACACTCTCTGAGTGGTTGGTGTTAGGAAGGGCATCCAGCTGTAGAAACTCTGCCAAATCAGATTGGAGCCTGGTGTAGCCATCTGGTTCGCCAGTCCTCAGTCAAATCGTCCAACCCATGCTAGCATGGAAAGCGGACGTTAAACGGTGATGATGATGATGATGATATATATATCTATATCTAAATATCAGTATATTAGGAAATCACACACACACCCATGCACATACACACATTTTGTGTACACACACACACACAAGTACACATCAGTATATATGTATATATGTGCATCTATGTGTTTGTGTGTCTGTGCGTGTATAGTATAAGACATATTTCATCTGTAGTCACTCGTACATATATCAGTGTAAAAAATGTCCAATATATCTTAAAGTGTCTCTGTGGTATTCTGATTTCCTCTCAAGCTGAGTTTGTGTGAATTACACTTGTACATCTGTCTACTGAATCCATATGGTTTTGGGGGTATGGATATGGAAAATAAATAAAAGTGTGAGCCTTCCGGCTTCCCCTTCGAATCAGCTTATTAGTAATAAGTTAACATATTATCTGATGTTTATCTGTAGGCTAATGTCTTGATACTCCATAACATTCTTAGATATTTTAATAGGCAATGTTGTGTTTATATATAATTATCTCTGTTAATGACTGTGTGTATAAATGTCTATAAATGCATGCATTTATGGGTGTGTGTGTGTATATATGTGAGTGTGAGTGTATGTGTGTGTGTGTGTGTGTGTGTGTGTGTAGAATTGTAAATGATTGGGCAATTAGAATTTAAATTGTGTATGAATTTAAATTGTTAATAAGTTCCTGAAAAGCAGTGTGTGTTTGTGTGTATGTGTTTATATATGTTCAGATGTATTCAAAAATAGATATTCATGTGTAAGCAGTTTTCTTGTCTTTGTTTATGTTAAGCGGTGTGTGCTTATGTCTGTCAAACTATCTATCTTTCTATCTATCTATCTATCTATCTGTCTATCTGTCTATCTATCTATCTATCTATCTATCTATCTATCTATCTATCTATCTATCTATTTGTGTGTATATGTATGTACATGTGTGTGTGTGTGTGTGTGTGTGTGTAATGAAGATTATGCTATATAACCTTTGCCATAATTTTCTACCAATGCATTTAGAAATTTGAAAATATTCCTCAAAAGGGTAATTACTATTGAAAAAAAAGTCATTCAACTTTTAACTTCATTGATATACAGTATGTTGTATAAACATTAAAAGCTAGAATTTATTTGCAGTTTTGCACATAAAATGTCTCTGCTGTACTTTAAATACATACATGTATACATATATTTCTTTTATTTTTTCTTTTACTTGTTTCAGTCATTTGACTGTGGCCATGCTGGAGCACCGCCACATATATATATATATACATATATATATATTTACACATACATACATATATAGATATATATTTATATATATCTTTATATATACAAATTAAAAGGGTAAAGCTGCTATTTCTGAACTTCGGTATGTGGTGAAGCAAATATTTGCTGATCCCTTAATTATGTTTATAAATATCTTTATATATATATATATATGTATAGATGATATATATATATATATATATATATATATATATATATATACACACATAAATACATATGTATATATATATATATATATACACATACATACATATATATATATATATGGGGGGCTCTCTCTCTCTTTATATATATATATATATATATATATCCTCTGACCAGATGGTTTGGGGTTCAGTCCTATTGTGTGGCAGTTTGTATTGTCTTCTCCTATAGCCTTGGCTTGGGCTGACCAAAGCCTTGTGAGTGAAATAAGTAGACAGAAATTCTGTTGTGTGTGTGTGTGTGTGTGTGTGTGTGTGTGTGTGTGTGTGTGTATTATGCATAATATAGCATAATATATGTATGTATGTATTTGAGATTTGTACTTTTGGGCAAGTGACTTGATCTGAGTCTACCTGATGAAACTAAAACAGTTACATTGAGGGAAAGACATTTTAACTATTTTAGAATGTACAAAAATAATATGTTAAATAATTTTGAGACTTCTCAACTGACATAATTTCATGGTATCTGTCAACCCATGCCTACATAGAAAGCAAATAATGTAAAACAATTACGTCAATGTATAACAGTAGCTTATCCTGTATGAATATGAGACATCTTATGCATATATAAGTTATCTAAATGAATACAAATGGCAAATAAGAGATTCTAATAAATCATTCCTTTGTATGAAAGGGAGCTGGAAATTTATATGTACTCTGTCTCAATTACATGGTTTCGATTTAAAAAATTGGATGCACTGACTTAAGTATCAGGTATCAACTATATATTTATATGTGTGTGTGTGTGTGTGCATGGGTCCTGAAAGCATATCGTTAATGTCTATTTCACTACTTCCCTTGCACCAAATCTGTTCATGTTGAGCATTCCCCACAACTTACCTTGTAACGCCTGTCTCTCCTTCACCCTTCTAAATTTGGCTCTTTTTTTCCTCAACAACTGTAAATATATATGAACAGAACTGCACATATTCCATACCCACTTTTGTGCTCTCAGTTTCCTTGGAAGCACTTCCCTTGTCACCCTTCCTGCATTCTCAACATCATTATCACTTTATTTCCCACTGAATGCCCCTTTCGTCTGAACACTGTCTTGTATCTGCTATCGATGGCTACCCAACATTTTGTTTGTAACTTACTGTATCCACCCTTATGCACTTTCGACCTCTATCTCTGCTAGTGTGCTACCTCTAGTTTTTGTGTATTGCCATGTACCACCACTTCCTCCCTGACCAGCTCCTATTTTCCTTTATCTTCGCTGCCAAACTAAGATTCACCACTGACTATGCCTCCACCTATGTTCACCATTCACTGCATTCACCTTTATCTCCATCACTATTCATTGATCACTTTACTTTCACATGCTGACAAATCTATACATTCAGCTATCCTTAATTCTTTATCCCCATTCTCTCTTTATCCACCTTCTTGTTCCTTGAGGGTATGTTCTAACACCTCATCCCCATCATCCTTTTCTACTTTCCTGATGGGGTAACCATGGATCTCCTGTACAGTGAAACACCTACATCTGTTCCTTTGTCATACTTTAACCTCTGAACAACTGTTACAGATCCACCCTCCCAATTCAATATTATATCACCAGTGACCTCAGTAGTCCTGGTTCCATGAAAAAAGCATTCAGTAACACTCTGTTGTAAAGTGGTTGGCATTAGGAAGGGCATTCAATTGTAGAAGATATGGCAAAGCAGATGTCAGGGTTCAACAATCTCTTCTGGCTTGTCAGATCCTGTAGAACTGTCCAACTGATGCCAGCATGAAATACAGGCATTGAATGATGATGATGATGATGATGATGATGATGATGATATACATACATACATACATACATACATACATACATACATACATACATACATACATATTGGGTCATCCCATAAATAATGGGGGTTTTTTAATGTTTTATTTTTCAAAATTAAGATAAGCAAAGTTCTTTTTTTAATCTGAAATATACTCTCCTTCATTTTCTACAATGCTCTTCCTCACTGTATGTAGCTGAGCATTATCCCGATGAAAGAACACCTTTCGTCCTGAAACCAAAGATGGTCGTTTTTCTTCTTGCGCTAACTTGAATGACTGATTGAATGACCAAATCCAAGCTTCTCTGTTAGTTCCTCAACAGTTACAATGGAATTTTGTTCCACCAGGGTTTGCAGGACATCCTCGTTGAGCTCTACAGATCTTCCAGGACGAGTCTTGTCTTCTAGACTATAGTTTCCAGCTCAGAATTTCTGGAACCACTGTTGACACTGGCTTACGCTTATTGTCCGATCCCTATATACTGCATTAATATTCCTTGCACTTTCCATTGCATTGTTACCTTTATTGAACTTATAAAGCAAAATATTCTGAATATGCTCCTTTGTCACTTCTATTATAGCTTTGAAAAAATAACTGTTAAAATCAAACTGCACTCTTCAAAATGTGCACCAAGAATAAGGTCTGGGTAAAATTACTACCTGCTTTTATAGCAAGTTGATGCCGGTAGTTTATCCCACCCCTCCTCCGACTTTTAGTTCATGCAATTGAAAAAGCCACATTATTTATGGGCTGACCCAATGCATACATACATACATACATACATGTATGCATGCATGCAAATGGTACTTGTACCAGTGGCACGTAAAAGCACCCATTATACTCTCAGATTGGTTGGCATTAGGAAGGGCATCCAGCCATAGAAAACTATGCCAAGTCAGACTGGAGTCTAGTGCAGCCTTCCAGTGTGCCAGCCCAGTCAAACTGTCCAACCCATGCTAGTATGAACAACAGACGTTAAATGATGATGATAATGATAATGATGATATTCTGAATCACAACTGTCCAATGGCAGTTTTTTTGTGATGTTTTTGCAGCTTTAATAATAAAGCATATTACTCTACCTCCAGTATTTGAGTACTAATTTTTACCACCTTTTTTCACATTTATGTGCTTACGCTGGTATATATATATATTATTATGTATTATATAATATATATAAAATATATATAATATATGTATAAATATAATATATATAATATATGTATAATATATTATATATTAATACTATTAATATATGTATAATATGTACTATATATATAATATATGTATAAATATAATATATATAATATATGTATAATATAAATATATATAATATGTGTATTATTTAATTTCTCTGAAGAATTTCTAATAGGAAATTCCTTATATATCTAACATGTAAAACTTTGTAATTTCTATTAGCAAATGAAACAATATCATGTTTTGTTATACATATATGTCTGTGTATGTATACACACACACACACACACACACACACACATGCACACACACACGCACACACACACGCGCACGCACACACACACACACACACACACACACACACACACACACACACACACACACACACACGTATGTATTTACATAGGCATTATTATTAATGTATATATGTATGCCTGTGTGTCTGTTTGCATGTATGCGTATTGGCACAATATGTTCACATGTTTAAGGAGTCCACTTTGCAATCAGAAGATTCTGAGAGAGGGCCTACTGTATTGCAAACACACACACGTACATGCACACACACACACACACACACACACACACACACACACACACACACAGAAATGGTTGTATGCTTTCATTCAAAGAATGAGGGAAACCAAAATTTGTAATCAAAGTCCACACTGCACTAACACATTAATTCAGAGAGGATACATTTGTTTTCACAGAAGGGAGTGGGTGGGTGGGGGGAACAAAATTACTGAGAATGCAAGTTTCATTTCTGTCTACAAAATTTTCCTTTTTTTTTTTTCTGTTTCAAAAAATTCCATACATAAAAGTATATATATAGATTCCTATGTCTATATGTATCTCTGCAATTTCTTATCAAAAGGTCTATGATATCTTTTGATGACTAATTATCGATCATCAATTTGTAGGAAATAATGTCTGCATTAAAAATATTTCAAACACATTATTTGATTTTTACACTTAGGATCTGCAAAGATTATGGGTATAGTTCGTCCAGCACTAATGATTTTGTAAATAATATGAGAAAACACTGACAAACATGCACACATTTCTATTGTGTCTAATAAGAATATTGGATTTGGTAAATACTTGGGTTTATAATGAATGAACTATTCTGATTCATGTATGTGTGTGTTTGTTATACAAACATATATATTTATGTATCTGTATAATGTGTGAGTGAGTGTGTGTACATATGCATACATACATACATACATACATACATACACACACACATACATACATACATACATACACACACACACACACACACACATATACACATTCACATAATACATATATATTAATTATATTTGTGTTTGTATGAATGTATGCTAGATAGATGTGTGTGTATTTATGTGTGTGTATTTGTGTGTGTGTGTGGTATAAAATTGTAACGATTTTTTGGACGATAACTGATGAGGAAAGAGCATGTCTATGTCATCATCATCATCATCATCATCATCATCATCATCATCATCATCGTCATCATCATCATACATCTGTTTTCCATGCTGGCATGGGTTGGATGGTTTGATAGGAAGTGGCCAACTCTGTGTCTGTTTTGCCATGGTTTCTATGGCTGGATGCCCTTCCTAATGTCAACTACTTTACAAAGTGTACTGGGTGCTTTTATGCAGCACTGGCATGGGTGTTTTTTTGTGGTGCACCAGCACCCACAAGCCTGCAAGATTAGGAATGCTCAGCTGAAGAAGGATGCAAGGGACATGCCTGTATGTAAGGACAACCACAATGTGTCTTCTCAAGCACAGCAAACCACCAGCAGTCTTGATCCCCATGTCATCCCCCCTGTGAGACCCAATATTTGAAGATCGTTTCTCACCACTTTGTCCCATGTCTTCCACATGTTCCCTCCACAATTAGAGATTGGCACCTCTTGTTGAGCTTCTGTTTTAATTTTTGAAACTCACACACACACACACACACATACACACGCACGCGCGCGCGCACACACACACACACATGCACA
>NC_142928.1:88860201-88895201 GCF_046866305.1 Octopus bimaculoides
CACACACATAAATATTGCTACCATAATAAACTGGAAGTTGTTGACAACTGAGTGCTGATTGACACCTACATGCATTTCATTACTAATTCTCACCTCACTGGTGGCGTCTTCATCTCTGCACATGGCTTGCACAGTTTTTATAAGACATTTATTTACACCTTAGTGTAGCAACCACCAGACTAGAGAGTGTCTTATCTAGTCAAAAGCCTTCTCCACTTTAACAACTTTAAGGTACAATGACCTGTCCTTAGCTAAGTATCTCTGTAGTTTTCTCAGTAAAAATAAGACAATCAGTGGTACCTCATTCAAACTGATCTCAGGTAAGCTAATTTTCCTTCTAATTAGCTGTGCTACTACTCTTATGCTATTCCCATAACTTGTAGTAGCTCTTTTTTGGAGCATCTCCTCTGCTCTTACAGCAGTTGATACTATTGTGCTGGACACTGAAAATAACACCTCTATGACTAATCAACACATGTCCTGGTCCTTTTACTTTCCCTCTGTTCTATAACGGTCATGTTGCTTTCCCTACCTTCCTGACCTTAATTGCTCTTTTGATTGTAAAGCTGCTGACCTCAATTACTGGTCACTCTGTTGTATCCGTTTGGGATGGGCCCTCTCTCTTCCACACATTCTCCAGATTTGGTAAGATCTTTTGCAGTGGCATCCCCATACCTTTTCCTTCTCATTACATACATATTTTTCTGCAATAATATCTTATTTACACTGATACACTGCTTTGAAATCTGGAAGACCTCATTCTTCTGATTCTTACATTGGTAAAATTTTTACTTTCTTTTTCTCTCATTTCTAAGTATAACTGACATTTAGTTTCTCTTGTGGCCACTCACTATCATTTCTTACTGCCTCTTTGATTTATGTCTTTGTCTATCATAGGTTCCGTTTCAACAATGTATCCCTTCCAACCTGGCTGGAACATTATTCCATCCACATATCTGATCGGTGGCTCTCAGCAGTTTGTTTCTTAGAAATACCTGGTTGTTTGTCTCAGTTGTCCATCTCTTCTTCCTTCTTGCTGCTGCATTCACTTCTACCCCCATTTCTACCATCTGTCACTTCCTTTCATACTCTCATGAACCTATCTACTTACCCTCAGTTCTCTGTCCTTACTCTCTCTTTATCCACATTCTTGTACCTTGGAGGTATGCCTTGACACCATATTTCCACAGTCTTTTCTCCTCTATCCTGTTGGGGGCCATGTCTCTCCTCTACAGCAAAATGTTCATTCTTGTCCTCCTACCATGCTTTAGTCTTTCAACATCTGCCACAAAGCCACCTCCACCATTCTGTGCTCCCATTCTGTTTTTGTCTTGCAAGCTACTTGGTGACCTCACTAGCACTGGTTCCAGAAAATTATCATTCGGTACATACTGTAAAGTGGTTGGCCTGAAATACATATACATACACAGGCATATATGTATTTGCACATATTAAATTATTATCTTGAGAAATTGTTATTTTCTACTTTTGAAATGATGGCTTTGTGCAAATAAAAAGATGATATAACTGGAAGTTAAGAAAAAAACCCAGAAAGCTTATGCCATGGGGACATATTATTGAGAAGGTATGTTGGCAGAGTTGATTGAACTGTTGACAGGCCCTGCCCTCACCAGCATCCACCTATATGGACATTCATAAGAATGCAACACAATGTTCCAATTTAATTTATACAGGTAGATGGCCCTGCTCAGTATGTAGAAAAGGAGTAGGTAGTAACTCTATAAGATGTACCCGGTGCAAGCTATGGACACATAAGAGGTGCAGCAACATCAAAGGCAGGTTAACTAGGAAGTTAGTTTTTGTTTGTGGCAGATGTTCAGGTGCAATAAAGACTGTAAACAAACAGGAAACAACTTCTATCTCATTCCAGGGTGAAAAACTAGAGGTAGTCGATAGCTTCCGCTATCTGGGCGACCAAGTTAGTAGTGGGGGTGGGTGCGCTGAAAGTGTAGCTGCTAGAATAAGAATAGCCTGGGCAAAGTTTAGAGAGCTCTTACCTCTGCTGGCGACAAAGGGACTCTCACTCAGAGTAAAAGGCAGACTGTATGACGCATGTGTACGAACAACCATGCTACATGGCAGTGAAACATGGGCTGTAACTGCTGAGGACATGCGTAAGCTCGCAAGGAATGAAGCTAGTATTCTCCGTTGGATGTGTAATGTCAATGTGAATACCCGTCAGAGTGTAAGTATCTTGAGAGAAAAGCTGAACATTAGAAGCATCAGTTGTGGTGTGCAAGAGAGATGATTGCGCTGGTATGGACATGTGGTGAGAATGGATGAGGATAGCTGCGTGAAAAAGTGCCACACCCTGACGGTTGAGGGAGCCTGTGGAGGAGGTGGGCCCAGGAGGACCTGGGCTGAGGTGGTGGGGCGGGACCTTCGTACATTGAGCCTCACCGGGGCGATGGCTGCTGACCGAGACCTTTGGAGGTGTGCTGTGCGTGAGAAGGCCCGGCAAGCCAAGTAAGATCGTTGCCAGTGCCCCTGGACTGGCTCTTGTGCGGGTGGCACATGAGATGCACCATTTTGAGTGTGGCCATTGCCAGTACCGCCTGACTGGCCTCCGTAGGATTTTCGAGCGAGATCGTTGCCAGTGCCCCTGGACTGGCTTGTGCGGGTGGCACATGAAAGACACCATTCCGAGCGTGGCCGTTGCCAGTATCGCCTGACTGGCCTTCGTGCAGGTGACACGTAAAAGCACCTACTACACTCTCTGAGTGGTTGGCGTTAGGAAGGGCATCCAGCTGTAGAAACTCTGCCAAATTTAGATTGGAGCCTGGTGTGGCCATCCGGTTTCACCAGTCCTCAGTCAAGTCGTCCAGCCCATGCTAGCATGGAGGGCGGACGTTAAACGATGATGATGATGATGTAGATAATATACTTATGCATGCACACATGTACACACACACATGCACACACACACACACACATGCACACACACACACACACACACACACACACACACACACACACACACACACACACTTGTATGTGTATAATATGAACTGATATGAAACTATGCCCACACATACATATACACATGCATATAGACAGCTTCGGCATAGTTTTTGCCTATCTAATTTTACTCACAATGCATTAGTGAACCCAAAGTTACAGTTGAAGAAAATTTTGCCCCAAATGCTGCAGTTTGGACTCAAATTTAGAATCATATGTTTATGAAACAAATTTTTGTATCACACCGCTATTATGTCTGCATGTTTTGAAAATTAATATTTGCTAATTGCTTAGAATCCAGTATTTTGCATATTTCTCAATGCTGAAAATAGTGAAAATCATTCAAATCAAGAAATAGTAAAAATCTTTTCTGATCTTCCTTTCTTTTTCAATTATATAATTTTAATGTAGTCTCAGAAAATATGCACTATTTTACTTTCTCTCTCAGTCATATGGGTTCAACATTGATTTATCTTACTTACTTAAGCCCTTTACTCCATAAGGAGCATACCCCATCAACAATTTTTCTCCACTGTTCTTAACTCTGAGCTGTCTGTTCTGTTTCTTTGATTTTGAATTGTGATTGATGCTTCAGCAACTTTGCTTATTCTTGGTAAGGGTCTTGGTCTTATACAAAGCCATTTTTGCCTCTAGGAAGAGGTGATCCATATTAGGTTTGCGTGGGAAGCCCTACAAGTAGCTAGTTCTCCTTGGGCATAGCTTTCAGGGTCATTGAAGCATATAAGCCAACACACTACAAGAATTGGACCTTGTGGTGGTTTAATTTATCTTGGTTGTACATAATTTTGAAAAGGGAGTGAGGAGTGGGTATAATAAAACCAATTGGATACTGTTTATAACTGGTACTTGTTTCATTGATTCTGGATGAGTGAAAAGCAATGTCAACCTTGGTAGGATTTGAACTCATAATAGATTACAGATTTGTTTAGTGGCACCCATTAATTACATTAATATTATGATATAATGTCTGCAACAGAAAATGAGGCTGAACTTTGTAACAAGAAGTGCTCATGGTTTGCTAATTCATCTAAAAATATAGAAAAGATTTTATCACATCCCTTTATGACATTTTCAAATCTTCTTTGGAAATGGTAAGTTCCCCTGAAAAACTATCCTATCTACAAGGAAGAAAGAAGCAAAACTAATGCTAATGATTTCAGGCCAATTTCTTTGACTTCTTATATTAGTAAGCTCATGGAACAAATTATCAAAGAGAAATTGCTTATGTTCTTAGAGGGAAATTACTTAAGTGATGCTTCTTTATTTGTAAATAATCAATCATGAAAGTCCACAGATTGTTTATTAGTAAATATAGAAAAAAGAAACCCAATAAAACCCCTGTTATTCTTCCTTCCATCATTTACCATTTCTTTTAACCAGATTTTATTCTCCCTTCATTTCCATTTCATTAACCAGATGTTTTTTTCCTTTTTCTCCCCTTAAGATGATGGCTATTTTTGAGAGCAGTTGATCTTATATCGAAGTAATTTAGAATCCTGGAGAAGAAATTGCCCAATTCCATAGAGCATATTTCATGGTCCCTGTTTTGATGTGATAATGGCTCTAGAACTGATAGTTTCTTTGTTCATGGTTGCTGCAGTTATCATCGTTAGTTTGACATTGATCCTGTTGCTATCAGCACTGTTATTGTTGCATTTTAATCGCAGATGTACTCACCACCAAATGTTCAACCTCAGTGAAAAGATACCAGAATATTTGGAGACAAAATGCCAATCCAACCCAAATTCAGCTCCAGGACTTTCTTCACATAGAGAATGTGATCAAACTGATCGCTTCTCTTGGATTGGAAGCAATATACCATGTTTCAAACTATCAGGGAAACAAGTGAATGTACTCACAGAACCAACTCAATTCTTTGAGACCCTAAAAGTAAGTACTATTATATTTTGTTTCTTTTTTCTTCAGGAATTTTTTGTTTCTTTTTTTCTTCAGGAATTTTTTGTTTCTTTTTGTTTCTTTTTTCTTCAGGAATTTTTGGTCATTTTTGTTTTAATTTGCTCTCAGGGGCTCAAAAATACATGAGAAGAGAATGCTTCACACATAAGAACATTTCTCTTAACTAAACACACCCAGCCTTTACTGTTGCAACGGTTGATGATAAGAAGACCATCCAATTGAAAAAAAAAAAAGAAAACAATTAAAACATAAATGGGCAATGTAAAGGATACTGTCTGGACTGATGGCCTTGTTAATTTGAAGTGATTGGAATAGCAGAAAAGAATAGAATTAAATGCATGTCTTTAACATTCTATGATATAAGTTCAGATCCTAGTAGGTCTGTCTCATCCCTTCATCTCTAACTGTATAATCTTCCCCTTCATAGAACACTACAAATGATTAGGCCAGTGCATGTCTCTAATTTTATAGTGCTAAATGGTTGAGAGTTAAATTTTTTCTTGAATAGGACAAGTCTTTTACAGGTAACATTTCTTCAGCTTTACAGTGTTGTTGCTGTTTCCAGTGTGAATGATACTACTTTGTGGTATCTACTTACAGTTAGGTGGACATGACTGTTCAGAATTAAGTGGCTTGGTCATACATGTCTGACAGGGAAGTTTTGTTTATATAATCAACACTTGATTGATGTTTATCTTATTGATTTCTGGGGTTTGAAATGTAAAAATTATCCCATCAGAATTTGAATTCAGAGCATAAAGAGACATAACACAATCAAATACAAAATATTTTGTTTGGCATTCTACAGCTTATACTATCCACCTCTTATACCTTCAATGAAAGTAAGAATAAGTCATTTAATGTAGAGCAGAGAGAATCCTACCAGTAGGGAGCCAAGAATAAAAAGAATCTGTGACAATTATACTTGTTACACTGCCAGTGTAGTGTCAGTTATAATAGGGAGGTGTCTGACAAGCTAAGAGAACAGTTCTATTCTTGATATCATTGAGATACATACCATACTTATGTACTTATCAAATATTCTTATTATTAATAATGTACTATTAACTAGAGCTAACCCATATAACAGAGTTGAGTTTGTGACTTGGTTTTGATACCTAATTGGAAGCATTCCTCTTCATTTCGACTGTGAATGTCTTTGAGAAATGCATGGACGCCACACATTCCCATATCTTATGAATTTGTTGTTTAAAACCCTCTTAATGTCAACTTAGCATTTCATCCTTTCAAGGCCAATAAAATAAGTACTAGTCAAAAACTGGGGTTGATATAATCAACTATTCCCTTCCCCCAGTTTAATTTAATTTGTTTTTAATATATCTCATCTATAGAATATAGGGACAGTTTTTGGAGTAGTATTATTGAAACATGAAATATATGAGTACCCAGCTTTTGAAAGTGTCAATCCATCTTCTCCTACTTTCGTTCATTGACATAAAAATGTCTATGTTGGCCTGTTGAGTCTGTTGCAGGAGTTAATGAAAATAATTCTTACTGTATTTGGCATGTTTCATGCCAGGACTTTGTAGATTTTACATGTTACAGAGATCATGCATCAGTTGTGTGTTTCAAATATATGCCTAGATCTTTGTTAGGATCATTAGAACTAAATTTTGCTTTTAACCTCAATGAAATGAGAGCATTTGGTAATCCTTTTTTGAGTCATTCAAAACTATGCACGTATGCTTGTGTGGCATCAAAAATTTTATTATTTGATGAGACTGGTGAACATTGTAAGTTTCCATTGAAATACTCTTGCAAGGAACTCATGGTAGTCTTTAGCTGTCTGACTTGCGAATCATTCATCTTTAATCTCATTCCATGCAAGGTTGTAGGTGAAAGTTATGAATGAATTAGGCCATCCAAAATATCTAATTTATATTATTATGTGGAGGGTACCCAAAAGAAACTGGTATTTTCCAATATTATTTTATTCACTTAGTTTTACATGTTTACCCTTTTGTCACTTTCAAAGTATTCTCCATTTGAAGCAATGCACTGGTCCAGACACATTTTCCTCTATTTGAAGCAGTGCTGGAACTCTTGTGAAGTGTTGCCATTTAAAGCCTCTGTCATTTTTCTTCACTTCTGAAAATTCTGTAACACCAGTTTTCATCACCAATGATGACCTTTGAAAAAAGGTCCAGATCAACTTCCAAGTTCAGTTCACAACAAGCATTCAGTTATGACTGCTTGTGATCTTCCATGAGCAAGCGAGGCTCAAATTTTGCAGCAACTTTTTTCATTCACAATTCTGTACCCAAAATGCATTGGCAGGAGCTCCTGGACACACCAGTCATATCAACAAGTTTGTCAGTTGTTCAGTGATGGTCTTCCAAGATCCATTCAGGAATTTTCATGATGTTTTTTCATTCATTCGGATAGTTGATGGCTGCCCTGAGTGACGTTGGTCTTCAAGTGACAAGTGACCATTTGTAAAGCATGCAAAACACTCATAAACTTGTGTTTTGCTCATGGCGATGTCCTTGTAAGCTTTTTGAAGTATGATAGCTGTTTCAGTTGTTGTTTTCTCCAGCAGAAAACAGATTTTCACAGAAGCATACTCCAAATTTTCACATGCATATATTGTAGACTCCCTGTGTAACTGGATGATAGGATGCATAACTATTCAAGGCCTCCTCAGTATGTTTCAGATGTATGAATCAATTCTCAGCTCCTTTCAGTGGATTCTAATGTAATTTAAACTTTTGGACCCCTCTTTTGCTAACAAATCAATTGCATATGGCTGAAATATTGACTGCAGTATAATGCTTTAAATTGGTTGATCGTGAAGTATCTTTGTTTATAGACACCAGATGTTTACATCCTTTATCATTTTATAAGGGCATTCTGCAGTTGGCTAAAATTGTGTCTGTCTTTATATGTATATATATATATATATATATATATATATATATATATATATATACCCCTACACACACATATATATATATATGCGTGTAACTCATAATTTAATTGTGCTCTACAGCTGCTTTACTGGAATAAAACCTTTATAATTATATAATTAAAATAATTTGATTAATTAATTTAAAAGTGATGTGTTACCCATATCTCTACGTGAATAGAGTGAAAAAATATGCCTAACATCACTTTTAAATTAATTAATTATGTATTTTAATTACATAATTACTTAAATAATGAGGTTTTACTCCTTTGAAGCAGCTAAAGAGCATAATAAAATTACGAAGTAGATGTGAAATCTACTTTTCTGCTTTTTATTTTAAATATGTTGCTCTCCATGATTATTTTATCTGATTCTGTATATAAATGTTAATTTGTTCCTGGGTTTACTGCATTGTTATAATGTATTGGAGTTTAATGATATATTATCAATTAATTACTGTTGATACTTAATTACTGTTAATATATGTTTTGATGTATATGCATCTTTCAATGCATACCTATATGCTAGCATGCATACATGCTTGCACACATACATATATATGTACAGACTTACATATGTATATCATTTACTTGTGCATTAATTGCACTTGCATATAAGTCGTACCCCAGTTTTTTCAGTTAAAAAGCATATATAAAATAGTGTGATTTGAGCACAAGTAAATAGTGTGTGTGTGAGCGCGCATGTGTGCATATATAATGTGCTTTGGGAGGGTCATTAGGCCAATAATAACGACACACACTGGTTCAATATCACTTCTTGATTGTTATTCCCCACCACCCACTGTTCTCCATGGGTGTATCCCTCTACATCTCCAACACCATCTATTTCTCTATCTCTCTCTCTCTCTCTCTCTCTCTCTCTCACTCTGACTGTCTCTCTATCTTTCTCTCTAGCTCCCGCTCATCTCCCTTCTTCCTTGTTCTACTGGGGTAGTCAAGTTTCTTCTGTATAGTAAGACAACTATCCCCATTCCTCTATCATACTCTAACCTTTTGCCTGGCACACAGTTACTTCCCTCAGTTCCACTTCTTCTCTCAACTAATAGGTCTTTGTCTTTCAAGTTACATGGAGACCCCACTGGTGCCACGTGAAAAGCACCTGTGCCAATGCCATGTAAAAAGCACCCATGTAAAAAGCACCCATGTAAAAAGTGGTTGGCATTAGAAACTATGTCAAAATAGATGACTGGAGCCTGGTGTAGCTCTCTGGCTTGCCAGCTTTGGTCAAACTGTCTAACTTGTGCCAGAATCGAAAATGGACATTAAATGAGGATGATGATGATGATGAGTAAAAAGCTGAACTTAAAAAATGAGAGAACACATCAAATAATAATCATCTTCACAGATATCATCATCATCACATTGCAGGAAGCAGAAAACTACCTTGCCTGTTCTCTAATGCTTGACATTGTATAGGGATCTTTCTCCAGACACTATCCTGCAGTAAATGAATGTTTAAGCAAAACACATACTCTGTGTATGTGCCACTCATATTTCATAATTTAATGTTCTTTCACTATTTTCATATAAGTCATAGACCAGCAATCCATTTTGTTTTGAGGTGATCGGAGTACATGCTATTGATAAACCACAATCATCATCATCATCATAATCTTTAATGTCCATTTTCCATGCTGGCATGGGTTGGACAGTTTAACAGTTGGACAGTTTGGCCAGCTGGGGAACTGTTCAGGCTTCAATTGTCTGTTGTGGTATGGTTCCTATGGCTGGATGCCCTTATTGGTATCTAACATTCTTGATCTCTTTGGGATGAGTTGTCTCACCTGGTCTTTGATATTCAGTGTTCTGTAACACTCAACGTTGTGTAGAGGTTATTCTTGGATGCTACCTCACAACAAATGGATATACAAAACACGTTATGTATGCACAACCAATAATGTTTACACACATGTGTGTGTGCGTGTGTGCGTGTGTGCGTGTGTGCGTGTGTGCGTGTGTGCGTGTGTGCGTGTGTGCATGGTATGTGTGTAAACATTATTGGTTGTGCATACATAACGTATGTGTTTTGTATATCCATCCCTCATCCATTTATATATATATATATATATATATATATATATATATATATATATATATATACATATATATATATATATATATATATGTGTATATATATATATATATATATATATATATATATATATATATATATATTCTCTTACTTGTTTCAGTCATTAGACTGCAGCCATGTTGGGGCACCACCTTCCTTGAGTTTCTACACACAGTTTCCATCTATCACATTCAGTCTTAAGATATTAGCCAGCCTGGGGTTATTGTAGAAGACACTAACCCAATGTGCCATGCAGTGGGACTGAACCCAGAACCACATAGCTGCCAAGCAGATTTCTTAGTTACACACTCATGCCTGCACTTATATTAACAAAAAAAAAATGTTAACGTTAGGTAGACTATTGAGAGTTTATTGTCTTTTCCAGAGACACATTGCAGTGTTGTTACTAATGGAATGTGAGCCACAAACCCTAGCTTGTAGCCTGCTTCCCCATGGAATCAGTCAGCTGTGGTTCTCTTCATCAGATGCAGCTCATATTGTTTAACTTATTCTGTTATTAACTGGAAGGGTGCTATTTTCCAAACACTGAATTCTCCAATGAGAAACAAATCATACTTGTGTCAGATTTAACTCAAGTGTGGGAACTGTCCATTTCTCACTACTTCCATCAAACCCTCATCTATTCCTAGTCACTCTTTCTTTTATTTTTATTTTCTTCTTTCCATAGACCATTGAAGCAAATAGCTATTTAATGAGCTGGAATGTTTTTCAGTTATATTCTAGAAATTCTTGGTAAATTTTTAGTGGGTTGTTGTTGGAGATGAGGTTGTAACACCTAAAATTAGACATATATGCTATACATGCTATATATATATATATATATATATACACACACACATACACACTCATAAATTTAATCTTTGCTTTTCTTTTTCATTCCTTTGCTGCATCCTATCTGTTTTTCTTTTTCTCCTCCTCTTCCTATCTTGTCTTCCTCTCGTTCTCTGTCTTTCGTTTTTGGTTCACTCTTCCTCATTCTTTCTCTGTAAGATTGAATATATATCTCCCTATTTCACTGACTCCTCTCCCTCTCTTTTATTGTTGCTTATTTCCTTTTCTTATATATAACCTATTTCACTTTAAGGTCACAGTTGGCTATTAAGGGGATAGGGTTGCAGTGACCTTTCAAGAGTACTCAGTCTTTTTTGGGGTGTTTTTGGGACTATACTTATTACCTGGTTAACACTGTACCTTTCATAGTGATTGTTGATGGTAAACATAGTCTTTCTAAATTTCAGAAAGAATAATACTTTTTAACTGCTTTCAGTTATGTTTTATTTCTATTTAAAAAAAAGTTTTTATCAAAAAGTAAATGGAGTTTTTCTTTGATGTCCTTCATATGTCTCTTCCAGACAATCTCAATTGTTTCTTTTGTGCTGCATTACAAAAGCAGATGTCATGTGTATGTGTGTATTTGTGAGTGTGTGTGTATGTGTGTGTGTGTGTGTATGTGTGTGTGTGTGTGTAGTGCATGTGTGTGTAGTTTATGTAATTTCCTCAGCTTTCATTTTTTAAATGTTTCAGGACATTAAAGGTTGGTGCAAAGAAACTTTAGCATTTTGGGACATTTTACATTTCTCAAATAAGAAAACAAACAAACAAATAAACAATTTGAATAGATTCTTTTCTTTTTGTTTCTAGGAAACACCCACTCTCAGAATTCAAACTTCTATTCTCCATCCTGTACACTGTGTTGTTGGGCAAGTTATGCTACTTTACTTACCTCACTTAACTAGACCAACAGACTGGCCAATGGGTTTTTGGTTAGCATTAAGAAGGGCAGTTGAAGTCCAAAAATAGTAAAGTACCAGACCAAATACCTGGCAGTATTTAGTCTTATTTCCATTGCATTTCATGTAGAGGTTGACCTTGTCTTTCTTGGATTGATATAATAAATGCCAAATATGTACTAGTGTTGATGTGAAGTGACTGTATCACTCCTAAAGGCAGTGAATTAGCAGTGTCAGTAGAGTGTTAAATTAAATGCCTTGTGGAAATTTGTTCAGGGTGTCTGTACTCTAAGTTCAAATCTCACTAAGGTCAGATTTATTTTTTATCCTTTCTGAGTTGATAAATAAAGTACCAGACCAGAGCAGTGTATTTGCAGGATTGTTAGAATATTAGACAGGATTCCTTTCAGCATCCCTTTTGGTTGTTCACACTCTGAGTTCAAAGTCACTTCTAGACCACCATTAGAGTGAAATAGTCTCTTCTGGGTGTACTAATAAAACCAAAATAGTCACCAAGTTCTGAATTTCCATCTTCATTCAATAGGAACAATCTAATAACAGAAAGTCTGCCAAAGATTGAATACATATTCTTTGATACTGTGAAATGATCCATCAGGAGACTCCATCTTCTTTATCATGCTTCAATGATATAAAAGAAATGTACTTACGTTCTTATTCTTATTTAAATTATAGTGAGGATTTAGAATATGTAAACTTATTTCAGTTCTTCTGGTCAAAAGCACGAATATGTAAATTAGTCTACCCACTAATGTGTTGTCCTAATTCCTAATTGATATTGTTGTGCATAAGGAGATATTTTATACTGATGATAATAGTTTTTGATGTTGTGGTAGTGGTGGTGCTGATAATGTCAATTTATGGCTTGGGGCCAATATAAGAAAATCATTAAGCAGTACATTTGATAGTGCAAATAATCAGATTTCTCAAATTAGCCTAACATGGAAACTTGGATATCTGATCTGATTTTTCATTTCCTCTTCAAAACATCGCTGTTGTTTCTATCATTAAATGGATGTCAGAAGTGTGATACTGTATTGCCATAAAACGTGAGCAATGTAAACAGAACTTTGTACAAACAGAATGAGTGAAAAGGATATCTATGCTATGGTGAAGAAAGCTGCTTATTAATTAGCTATGGATATTTAACTTTCACTGAATGTAATCAATTATTAAAATGTACACTGTCTAGAAAATTGTCATAAATTCCAAATTTAATATATATTTATCAAAATGTAGTATTCAAGTTTCTGTTATTATTGAAGATTTAACTACATGCTTGAATCAGAAAACTAAATTTTATTCACTGCATAGTAAGGATTTTTTTACATCTTCCATTCAGATCTCTTTTCTACTGTTTGAATCCCTTCTAGACCCTAGTATTTATGTCTATAAGTTTGGTATTTACTTTATTGATCTCTTTTGCTGAATGGATGGGGAACAAACTCAGACATATGCACATACTCTCTCTCTTTACTTTTTTACTCTTTTACTTGTTTCAGTCATTTGACTGTGGCTATGTTGGAGCACTGCCTTTAGTCTAGCAAATCGAGCCCAAGACATATTCTTTGTAAGTCTAGTACTTATTCTATCAGTCTATTTTGCCGAACTGCTAAGTTATGAGAATGTAAACACTCCAGCATCGGTTGTCAAGTGATGTTCGGGGGGGGGGGGGGAGACAAACACAGACACACAAACGCACACACACACATATATACATATACACAACGGGTTTCTTTCAGTTTCTGTCTACCAAATCCACTCACAAGGCTTTGGTTAGCCCAAGGCTATAGTAGAAGACACTTGCCCAAGGTGCCATGCAGTGGGACTGAACCCGGAACTATGTGGTTTGTAAACAAGCTACTTACCACACAGCCACTCCTGCGCCTATACAAACATATATATATATGTATGTGTGTGTGTGTGTGTGTGTGTAAATATAAATATGCTGGTATTCCATACAGTTCCATCTACTAAATTCTCTCAACAAGCATTGGGTAGCCTGGGGCTTATCCAAGTGCTGTGCAGTGGGACTGAACCCCAAACTACATGGCTGCAAAGTAAACTTCTTACCCACACAGCCATGCCTAAAAAAAGGATTTTCTTTTGACATTCAGAGTTATTGTTGTAACTTAGCCCCAGGTCAGGAGGTCAACCTTGTTCCAGCAGACCTATGATTGAAGACTCTATAACTATAATCATCATTTCTTGTTTTCAGACATAGTGTACTTAAGACTACATTATTCAATGTGCCTCTTTTCTAAGATGGAAGAGTGTAATTGGAGAAAGATTTGGCTGCTATTTTTAGCAGGTTGAGCTGATACAAAGGGGCTTCCTAGTTGGCATGTTGTTGTGAGATACTGTGATATTTATATCTTTCCTAAGGATATTAGCAATGTAAGCAAAATGATAATTGTTCTAAATTGAAATTTGGAGCTTGGAGAAGTCTTGCTACACATATATCTCCACATCAATCCTCTTCTCCATAAGCAATGAGAATAGTGGTGAGGATGATGATGATGATGATGATGATGATTGTGTGATAGTAGTAGTGGTGGTGGTGGTGGTGGTGGTGGTGGTGGTGGTGGTGGTGGTGGTGACTGTGGCAGTGGTAATGATTCCTACATTGTTTTGAAATTTGAGAGTTTCAAATGCAGCAAAGATACCAAAGGAAAAAAAAATTGATTCACACTTTATGGGGGAACAACACCAGCCAGCCAGTTTCCTTCTGGCTTCTTATGTTAAATTCATAGCTTGAAAATCCTGGAATTTGATCTTGTAAAGTGATTAGTTAGGTGCTTCACCAGAGATTCCAACTTCTGGTGTGCTAATTAGGGAAAGAAAAGTTCCGTGTCTTCGTAAGAAACCAAACAATCACCATATTTGCTGGAAAACCATAAAGAATCAAAAATGAGGTGTAAGCTTTTAAAAGATTGCGTTATCAATTCTTCATATTTTCCTTATATTATATCTATATATCTTTACCATCATCTACCAACTTCTATTTTTTTTTGTCTTAAATTACAATGTTTTCTTGTATTCTCTGTTTGTTTAACTTGTGCAGATCAGTGCTTATGTCTCCCTCGTCACTTTACTCCAAGTGTAGCAATACACATCTATCTAATCTTATAACGTGTTCATAAAAACACCTTTTGCAAATACATCTGTTCATGGCTGAGTTTGTGTGTGTGTGTGTGTGTGTGTGTGTGTGTGTGTGTGAGTGTGTGTGTGTGTGTGTGTGTGTGTGTGAGAGAGAGTGTGTGTGAGTGTGTATGTATATATATATATATATATATATATATATATATATATATGTATATGTATACATAAGTGAGTTTGGAGGGATATATTATCTGGGCGGATACAGTATTAGCTCTCTGTTAAGTTCCAGTCAACAGTTAACCACAATGATCAGTATTTAACATCTGTGACTAATGACCAAATGGATGGACCCTGTTGAAGCTGCACTGACTATAATGCAAAGTTGCATTTACAATAGTGAATAGTTGGTGTAGCAGAAACATGTGTAGGTCATTATGTTATTCTGTATATAACTATTAAATAAATTTTGTGGCTGTACAAGTCTCTATACTTATTATTAGTAATAATTACATGTGTATATATATATATATATGTTTGCATATGTGAAAGCATTTGTATGTGTGTATGAATATGTTCATAACTTTTATTGACTGCAATACACAAACCATATGAAGGCAGTGAGCTGGCAAAAACATTAGCATTTCAGATGAAATGCTTAGCGGTATTTTGTCTGTCTTTACATTCTGAATTCAAATTCCGCCAAGGTTAACTTTGCCTTTCATCCTTTCGAGGTTGATAAATTAAGTACCAGCTACATACTGGGGTCGATCTAATCGACTGCCCCCCCCCCCCAAAAAAAAATTGGGTGCCTTCTGCCTAGAGTAGAAAAGAATATAGAAACCATATGTCATTGTAGAGAACATTTTGTTGAGAAAAACCAGTGGAGCTGTTGTTTATATATTTCCCTCTTTACTTTAATTATTATCTTCAAGCTGCAGATGAATACAAACTATGGCAAGGAAAAAAAAACAAATAAAAACAATTACAAACCATAGAAATAATTACATTACAAATGTACATTTTCACAAACAAACGTACATGTATAAATATATGCAGTAAACTCCCTCTTATAGTTGGAATTCTTAAGCAGCCAGCACCCAGAAAAAATGAAAAAAAAAAAGAAAATGTTAATTAGAGTAAAAAAAATGCGTGTTAATTAATTTGTCATTAAAAGAAAGTTTCTACTGTATCTAAAATGGATTGTTGCTTTTCAAACTACAGTATAGTATTATTTTATTGTACTGCATTTGCAGTACCTCTATTTTATTAGGTTAATACAAGTTGTTCTTTACTTAAATTATACTTCCATTTCTTCCTATTTCTCTCATTTTTTATGTATTCTGATTATTTCTGAATATTAATGATAATACTGATAATTAAGGAAATGTTCTCTATGTGGCCTGTGTGTTTTCTGTACTCTGTTTATCATTTTGTCCACATTTTTTTGCAACGTCCTGTACCCAGATATGCATCTATATATACATGTCGATGTAAGTATGTACATACATGCACGTATATATGCATATACTCATTTATTATTTGTATTATATATATATATATATATATATATATATATATATATGTCGTCAGTAAATCATAAATCTGAAAGAGAAGCACACTCTAAGTTATAGAGTAATTAGATAAAGATAGTTATTGCTGGTCTATGGGGTTACCCTGGGTTTCATGTCTATAAAGCACTTAGCTGCAGAGCATCTCTTCAGAGAGTATTAATGAGTTTTGTAAAGTGCTATAGTAATTTAAAATGTTGTGTTCAGATAATCCAGAAAGTTCAGTTATTTGTCAACCTTCTGTTCCTAGTGGTACCTGATAGCATGGAGCTTACTGTAGGTAGATTGTTGTTGTTGTTGGCACTCTGTCGCTTACGACGTCGAGGGTTCCAGTTGATCCGATCAACGGAACATCCTGCTCGTGAAATTAACGTGCAAGTGGCTGAGCACTCCACAGACACATGTACCCTTAATGTAGTTCTCGGGGATATTCAGCGTGACAAGGCTGACCCTTTGAATTACAGGCACAACAGAAACAGGAAGTACGAGTGAGAGAAAGTTGTGGTGGAAGAGTACAGCAGGGTTCGGCACCATCCCCTGCCGGAGCCTCGTAGAGCTTTAGGTGTTTTCGCTCAATAAACACTCACAATGCCCGGTCTGGGAATCGAAACCAGGATCCTACGACCGCGAGTCTGCTGCCCTAACCACTGGGCCATTGTGCCTCCACTATAGATAGATGCACACACACAAATACACATACATATGATGGACTCTCCCATCGAGGATGATAGATGAGATTTCAACTTTTCCTGAACAACCTGCAAAAATGATTTGTTTATAGTGATCAAATGTTCATGCTGCTCATTAGATCACTCCATCAAATTGATGTCTGAACAGGTGCACTGCAAACCACATGTCAGGTGTCGAAGTGCTCACAGAGTGACATGAAATGAAGCGTTTTTGCTCAAGAACACAATGCACCACCCAGTCTAGGAATTGAAACTTTTATCTTGCAATTGTGAGTGTAACTGCCTAACCACTATGCCATGTGCCCTCGCACACTTATACATATACCAAAACATGTATGCTATTTCAGTCAATCTTAATTACATCATTTTGTTAAAAGCATACATTTTGAAAATACTGAGCAGTTTAGCATCATATCTATGGAAGATTGTTTGGTAAAATGCATATGCAAATAATATCAATTCTGAGTGATTGCATAAGATCTTTTTTATTTTTAATTTTGAGTATAAATTGGGCAAAATGTAGCATGTAAAAGAACATTTACAAGATTTCATATGAATAAAATGATTTTGATGCTTCCTTTTTCATGCTAAGTAGTCAGAACTTCATGTTCACAAAGAAATCAATAACAAACGAGTCAAAAAACATTTATGTTTCTCTTGCTATATCAAAGGATTAAAATGTATTGAAGTTCTGATTTCAATGTGTTTTTATCTTGTTTTTAATTGCTTTATAAGCGTTCTGCGATAAATAAATCTTCCTTGTAGAGATAAAATTTGTGAAAAAAAGTAGAACCAAGAAGTGAATGGATGCTTTATTGTTGTTTACTTTATCAACTGAATTAGCTTGTGATTGCCTCACTATATTTATTTAATCTGCATGATCCTGTTGTTCTCATTGAGTAATTCAAAGTGTGTGAAAGTCATTGTGGAGATGTATGAATCTGGCTAAGCCTGGGTAATTGAAGAATACCAAAGGGAATTACAAAACCTCATTGTGTAATCGAAATATATCAAATGGAATTTGCAAGCATCATAGTGAAACACTTATTTTGCAGATACATACAAAAAAAAAAAATGGACAGGGTGGAACATACATAAATTAAGTGTATACAAGATGTACCATAAGTAAAAATATATTTTATTCTTGTTTTATATAATCAATGCATGAATAACATAGCCATAATACTTTATACTACTGTCAATATTTTTAAGAATATCATAATTCATTGCCTGCTTTGTGAATTCAGTTAATTGCATTTGAATCTAATTACTAAGGTTGCCATAAGATTGACAAATATATATATCTTTAGATACATACATTTATGTACAATTGTATATTCAGTAGATTTAGTAGAGCTTATTGTATTGATGTATCTCAATAATAACTATAATAATGCTTATATCTGTTTATATATATATATATATATATATATATATACACACACATACACATATATACACACATATATATACATATATACAAGATAAAATTACATCTAAAAGAAGATGCCTCTTATTGATCAAATTGAATTCACACTCACATGCTTGTGTGCATGTGTGTGTGCTTGTTTGTGTCGGTAAGAGAAAAAGACAATGTGAGAGAATAGAGAAAAGAGAAGCTGTTAAGTAAAAGAAGTGTGAGCACTTTTTCACTAAGAGTACAATCACCATTAGTATTACCAAAATACCACCATTGCATAGTAGTGGTGGTGGTGGTAGTAGTAGTAGTAGTAGTAGTAGTAGTAGTAGTAGTAGTAGTAGTGGTGATGGTAGCTGTAGTAGTGTTAGATGCAAGTTTATTATTACTATTACTTCTGCAGTGACCACAAGATGTTTATGCAAATGTAGTATCATGTATGCTACAAAAAAGGAAAATTACATGCTTAACTCTTTAGTATTTAAACCAGCTCTACTTGGCTCAAATGTTCTACCTGTTTTATGTTCAAACTGGTCAGGTCCAACCTCTCACACCAATCCTTGCTTGAAAACATGTCTGGTTAATGAAGAAAATTTTTACCTTACTTGGAAACAGGTAAGGATTAGTGATGGGAAGGGCACCCAGCTGTAGAAAATCCCCTTTAACAAACTGGAAATGTGAATGTTAAAATGATGATGATGATGTGATACATACACATATATATAGTATTGATAATGATAAGGAGAACAGAGCTTTTTCACATCCATAATTTTATTAAACAGTTATTTATAACATCCTTTTCTGGACCTGTGTGCATTTCAGCTGCATCGACTGAACACTGTTAGATATGCAACTTGGTGTCATGGTTGGTGCAGTTTCATCAGGGTCCTTATTTACTGCCATTTTGAATTAGCATCCAGTTTGCAGATTCCTTCAGTTTCATTTCAGAATGACAGTAAATAAGGACTCTGATGAAGCTGCACTGACCATGACACCAAGGTGCATATCTAACAGTGTGCAGTCGATGTAGTTGAAATGCACATAGGCCCAGAAAAAGATGTTATAAATAGCTGCTTAATAAAATTATGGATGCGAAAAATCTCTGCTCTCCTTATTGTTATTAATACTATTACTTACTCTACAGAAACTATGCAGTCATGAATAGGACACTCAAATTTACCAAGCGAGAATAGTTACCAGAGCCTAGCAACTTATTGTTAATTTGGGTATCACTAAAGGACCGTTGTGGTTAACCAGCATATGAAACCAAATTAAGAAGAAACATGGTAACCACCATGATTATATATCCTTTTAACTCATATATATATATATATGAATAATAATAATAAATGGAGCAAAATGCATATAAACAATAAGTTCCTTTAATTCCTACATATGTTTCAAAATATATGTGCACTCTACTCCAAAGAAGTAAGAGGTGCTGGAATTGCACATATATTCATCGTCGGGGAACCAACAAACAAGAGCAAGACTTATGCTAAATATATATATATATATATATATATATATATATATATATATATATATATATATATAGATAGATAGATAGATAGATATATACATACATGTTAGTGGTAAACAGTGAGAATGAGTACTCAAACCTGCATTTGTGGAATATATATATATATATAAATTGTTGAGATGCTTGAACGGAGACGCGTAGATATGTGCTGCATCCAGGAAGTAAGATGGAGAGGAGGTTCTGCGAGGTTCCTCACAGGCAAAGAACACAGGTACAAGATTTTCTGGGCAGGGAACACTGACGGGGTCGGGGGCGTAGGAATACTTCTAGCGGAGAAATGGGTGGATAAGGTAATCGAGGTCGTTAGAGTAAGTGACAGAGTACTTAAGATCAGACTAGTGCTTCATCATAGATTAGCTACTGTCATCTCAGCCTATGCACCTCAACCGGGGCTACCAGATGGTCTGAAAGACCAATTCTATGACACCCTCTTGCAAACTACCTCGTCGACGAGTGACAGGGACCTTCTCTTTGTGGCTGGAGACTTCAACGGTCATGTCGGACGTCGTGCTGGAGGCTTCCATGGCATACATGGAGGCTATGGCTTCGGTTCCCGCAACGAGGAGGGAACCAGACTGCTGGAGTTCTGTGATGCAACCGATCTTATGATCTGCAATACCAACTTCAGGAAACCTGCCAGTCACCTAGTCACCTACCGCTCCGGCAGACACTCTAGCCAAATCGACTACATCCTCGCCAGAAATAGGGAAAGAGGGCGGCTTATAAATGCCAAAACCTACCCTGGCGAAGAATGTACCCCACAACATAGATTAGTAGTTAGCGACTTTGGGATCAAGGTAAAATGGGTGCCCAGAATTAGACAGGCTTGGAGGAGAAGGGTGTGGAAGCTTAAAGACCCTGCAAACGGACAGAGACTTAGAGACAAGTTACTTGAAGCATTTAACGAAATAGAAGGGGATATAGCATCATACAACGTGGAAGACAATTGGAGATTTCTGCGGGACAACCTGTTGAAAGCCACCGACCAGATTTGTGGGTGGTGTAAGGTCCCCTCCCGACCCAGAGTAACGTGGTGGTGGAACAAGGAGGTAGACAGGGCTATTAGACAAAAGAAACAGGCTTGGAAGGACTGGAAGAACGGTGGTAGCAGGGAATTGTACCAATGTGCCAGAAGGGAGGCTAGGTGACAGGTTTATTTAGCCAGAGGGGAAGCAGATAAGGAAAGATTTGCCAATGTTCTGCACCGTGAGGACCAAAGACTCGAGGTATTTCGTGTTGCAAGACAGTGTAGGAGAGAGAATAGTGATGTTGTAGGAGAGAAATGTGTTCGCATGGATGATGGTACGCTTGCATTAAATGAGGATGCAAAGAAAGAGGTCTGGAGATGCCACTACGATAGATTGCTTAATAAAGAGAATGAATGGGAGAAAGAGAGCCTGCCGTATGTCGACCCAATAGAGGGACCAGCTATCCGAGTTGATAGTACCAGGGTAGATAAAGCAATTAAGAGTATGAAGACCGGGAAAGCCCCCGGCCCATCAAGAATCACTGCAGAGATGCTCAAAATATCTGGCAGTGTTGGCTATAGCCTAGTCACCCGTATTACGAACCAGGTGATACACGAAGGAGTCATACCCAATGACTGGTGTAGCAGCATCATAGTCAACTGCTACAAAGGTAAAGGTGACGCTTTAGATACAAATAATTACAGAGGCATCAAGCTGTTAGATCAGGTTATGAAAGTTACAGAGAGGGTCATAGCCCAACTAATTAGGGAGCGAATCAATTTAGATGAGATGCAGTTTGGGTTCGTGCCAGGTAAAAGCACTACTGATGCCTTATTTCTAGTGAGACAGTTGCAGGAGAAATACCTAGCTAAGGATAAACCTCTGTACCTGGCTTTCGTTGACATGGAGAAAGCCTTTGACAGGGTCCCCCCGATCCCTTATCTGGTGGTCAATGAGGAAACTTGGCATAGAAGAATGGTTAGTGAGAGCTGTGCGAGCCATGTACAGAGATGCTGCCAGTAAGGTGAGGGTTGGAAATGAGTACAGCAATGAATTCCGGGTAGAGGTAGGGGTCCACCAAGGTTCCGTCCTCAGCCCCCTCTTATTTATCATAGTCCTCCAGGCAATCACAGAGGAGTTCAAGACAGGTTGCCCCTGGGAGCTCCTCTATGCTGATGACCTTGCCCTAATTGCGGAGTCACTATCAGAACTAGAGGAGAAGTTTCAGGTGTGGAAGCAAGGTCTAGAATTGAAGGGCCTTAGAGTCAACCTAGCTAAAACCAAAATCCTAATAAGTAGGAAGGTAGATAAAACACAAACCCCTTCAGGTAGATGGCCCTGCTCAGTATGTAGAAAAGGAGTAGGTAGTAACTCTATAAGATGTACCCGGTGCAAGCTATGGACACATAAGAGGTGCAGCAACATCAAAGGCAGGTCAACTAGCAAGTTAGTTTTTGTTTGTGGCAGATGTTCAGGTGCAATAAACACTGTAAACAAACAGGAAACAACTTCTACCTCATTCCAGGGTGAAAAACTAGAGGTAGTCGATAGCTTCCGCTATCTGGGCGACCAAGTTAGTAGTGGGGGTGGGTGCGCTGAAAGTGTAGCTGCTAGAATAAGAATAGCCTGGGCAAAGTTTAGAGAGCTCTTACCCCTGCTGGCGACAAAGGGTCTCTCACTCAGAGTAAAAAGCAGACTGTATGACGCATGCGTACGAACAGCCATGCTACATGGCAGTGAAACATGGGCTGTAACTGCTGAGGACATACGTAAGCTTGCAAGGAATGAAGCCAGTATGCTCCGTTGGATGTGTAATGTCAATGTGAATACCCGTCAGAGTGTAAGTATCTTGAGAGAAAAGCTGAACATTAGAAGCATCAGTTGTGGTGTGCAAGAGAGACGATTGCGCTGGTATGGACATGTGGTGAGAATGGATGAGGATAGCTGCGTGAAAAAGTGCCACACCCTAACAGTTGAGGGAACCCGTGGAAGAGGTAGGCCCAGGAAGACCTGGGCTGAGGTGGTGAGGCAAGACCTTCGTACATTGGGCCTCACCGAGGCGATGACTACTGACCGAGACCTTTGGAAATGTGCTGTGCGTGAGAAGACCCGGCAAGCCAAGTAAGATCGTTGCCAGTGCCCCTGGACTGGTTCTTGTGCGGGTGGCACATGAGATGCACCATTTTGAGCGTGGCCGTTGCCAGTACTGCCTGACTGGCTCCTGTAGGATTTTCGAGCGAGATCGTTGCCAGTGCCCCTGGACTGGCTTGTGCGGGTGGCACATAAAAGACACCATTTCGAGCTTGGCCGTTTTCGTGCGGGTGACACGTAAAAGCACCCACTACACTCTCTGAGTGGTTGGCGTTAGGAAGGGCATCCAGCTGTAGAAACTTTGCCAAATTAGACTGGAGCCTGGTGTTGCCATCCGGTTTCACCAGTCCTCAGTCAAATCGTCCAACCCATGCTAGCATGGAAAGCGGATGTTAAACGATGATGATGATGATGATGATGATATTATGAAGGAGAGAGAATAGAAGTTCACCATATGCATGCATATAGTGAGATAAATGATCCGAGTAAATACTAAGCTCTCCCCTACACATTAAGTCTACCAACATTCTTGTTTTCCTAAGTGTTGACGGAAAAAAGCCATATTAAAGCTGCTTATTATAATTCCCTAATGCAATGAGTAAACCTTCAAGTTATATATATATATATATATATATATATATATATATATATTTTTTTTTTTTTTTCTTAAGGTAAGAAATATATTTAAAGACTTGCAGGTTGGCAAGTTAAAACATAATGAATTACTGTTGGTTTCTGTTTTGTACTGTTGTGATTACTCAAGTGTGAAATTGAAGTCCCATTGCTCCTTATGGGCCAATTGTTTTTTCATAGTTTGTTTTCTCAAGGGTTGACATCTCGTTCCTTTGGCTTTTTAAAAATATATTTTGCTTTCATTGGATTGTGAAAATTGATAACATACATAATATATACATCTAGGCAGGTTTACCAGACAGAGTGTTTACCTCATATTTTATGTGTCTGTCACTAATGCACTTTCATAGGTTCAATGTTTCTATGATTGTATACAGTCGAGATTCTTTTTCTTTGCACATATGTTGTGTGCATCACATTGGCTGTAAAGTGAAGTTGCTTTGACACTTGACCAAATGGTTGTCCATTCAAACATTATTGTGACAATTGTTGTGTTTACTGCTATTGTGTAACAACTGAATCAGAGAAAAACTACTGACTTAACCTGTATTGACAATAAAGTTAAAACAGTTTGCTGTGCTCTTCCTCCCCCCCTTGCCCTCATCTTTTTCCCTTTCCTACTCTTCTTCCCCTTCCTCCTCCCTTTCCCTTTCCTCCCTTCTTTCCCCTCTTCCTCCCTTCTTTCCCCTCTTCCTCCCTTCTTTCCCCTCTTCCTCCTTCCCCCTCCCTTCCATGCCCCCCCCACCACCATCACAAATACTGTTGCTTCTACTGCTCCCTCTGCCCCCACCACTACCAATACCACCATGACCAGCACTACCATTGCCATCACCACCACCACCACTACCACAATGTCTACTTTTTCCCCATACTTGTATGGATTGGATGAGACAGATTTTTCTACAGCCCGATGCACTTCCTGTCACGAGTCCTCATCTGTTTCTAAGCATTGCAATACCTACCTTGCTCCTTCCAAACACAAACAGCACAACAACCAGACATGTTTTCATGGAAGATTGAAAATAAGTGACTCCGCTTGTATGACAGTGATGCTTGTTTACAGCTAGTGTGCAATGTCAAGACAAGAAGAAACACACACACATGTGCATTTACACATGCATGTGCATTCAAGCACACATGCATGTGCATTCAAGCACACATGCATGTGCACTCTCTCTCTCTCACAAACATTCATCTTTTCTTTTATTTGTTTCATTCATTTGACTGTGGCCATACTGGAGTACTGCCTTGTATCATTATCACCATCATCATCATCATCATCATCATGACGTCCACTTTTCCATTCTTGCATGGGTTAGACAAAATTTATTGAGGCAAATTTTCTGCAGTCAGATACCCTTCCTGTCACTAACCCCTGTCTTTTTCTCAAATAATCCACCAATTTATCAAACAGTGAAACAGCCCAGACATGGTTATGAATCTCTTTTGCTTATAAAGATTGTGTAACATGTCAAAATACGTCAAGAAACTCAGATATGTTTTTGCGGTTGACTGTAAGCACCACCTTGTATTTGGTGGCCAGGTTGTTGATTTCTTTACAGGAAAAGGAACAAAGGAAAGAATTGGTATTTTTTTTGAGATGGTTGAAATTAATATCTGTCTGTCTGTCTGTCTGTCTGTCTGTTTATCTATCTAGGTATTTATAATTTTCACTAGTCTCGCCCGCCTGTTTTTGCTCTGCTGAATTTTCTTTGAGAATTTTTAAGTGATCGTCTTCTAGCACATTAGGGGTCCACTTAGTGGTCTCTTTTATGTACACATGTTTATCAATCTACTTATCTAAACATCTGTCTGTCTACTTATCTAACTGTCTGTCTATCTATCAGTCTGTCTGCCTGCCTATCTGTCTGTCTGTCTATCTATCCACACACACACACACACACACACACACACACACATGTATATGGCTATACTGGTCAATAAAATGATACATAGGCATATGTGCATGTGTGTATCTAAATGTGTGTGGAAAATAATAAGATATATCAAAATGGAAAATAATAAAATATATCAAAATATGTACATATATACTATTTGAAGCATTATCTCTGTTCCTACCTTTCTCACATGCAGTATGAGGTATGTATGTTTGCATGAATTGTTAAATATAGCCTTAAAATTTATGAAAATATGTTGAGATGTAGTTCTACTAAATCTTATTCATAATTTTGGTTCCAGTCTTAGATGAGCCATTTATTACAACTTCCCCCTTCACCTGCAATTTATATATGCGATCGTTGATAACTGGTAGAAATGGCTTTATCATTAAGTCATTAATTAAATCATTAATTCATTAATTAAATCATTAAGTCATCAAATATGACTTAATAATTTTACTAAATGTTTTAGATTTTAACTTTTTCTTCATATTATGAAATTGTTTTATTCAATGTATTTTTTTGGTAAAATAGTTTCCTTTTCCTTTATTTTTCAATAGTTGAACTGTAACTTTGAATATATATATGTATAACAAAAATTTAGATTCAGATGAATATGGTACTTAAGTTGAGGCACCAGAATTTAGTACAGTATTATCCATCCAATTTCAAAATAAGGTGATAAAATCAAAATAAGCAACAAAGATATCCAGAGGTAATGCAGTATAATCGTTTCAAGCAACTCTATTTAATTGAACAATGCAATCATTATATCAATTTAAATGCAGAGCAATCCTCAGCTGCATAAAGACATAAAATTTAATTAAATTAAAACAGATGGACACATTAGTATAATTTTACTTAAAATCTCCAAGAAAGTAAGGAGATAGACAAAGAACATACTGTCTTCGCTTCAGCTTAGAAATTTAAATTGGTGTAATGATTGCATTGTTCAATTAAATGGAGTTGCTTGAAACGATCATACTACATTACCTTTGGATATCCTTGTTGCTTATTTTGATTTGGAAATATGCTGTGCGTGAGAAGACCCAGCAAGCCAAGTGAGACCTAAATCCAAGGCCTCTGCCAGGGGTGTAGCCAGCCCACTTATGCATACCTTTCCTTCATTGGACACTAAACTCCGCTTGTGAAGACTTGTTGAGGCAAGTGAAATTGAAATTGAACTAAATTCGACGACTGGCACCCATGCCAACGTCGTCTCCTTCATTGGACACGAAACTCAGCTTGCGAAGACTTATTGGGGCAAGCGAAAGTGAAATCGGGATGGCACCTGTGCCCAGCGTCGCCTTTCTGGCACTTGTGCCCGTGACATGTGTAAGGATTTTCAAGCGAGATCATTGCCAATGTATATATATATATATATATATATATATATATATATATATATATATATATATAATTTTTTAAGTATATAATTATAAAAATATAATTATAATTAAGGGCACTTGAATGCCTATATGCTAGAAATAGATGTCAAATACCTACCTACAATCTACTCTAAATTTGTTCTCCATTTATAACCCCATGTTGAATGCGAGCTAATGAGCAAGAAGATTTACAAAATTTCGGATTATCCCATATCTTAAGATTTCATGCTTTGTAATAAAGATTACTTTACAATCTTCAATAGAGATATACCAACAACTATGTAATTGAAAACTGCATATACATACCGATAAATTTATTCGGACAAATACCAATATATACGTGCATTTCCTGCGTATACATTCCATCTACTCGCCCATCTTGGCCATGTGGTTAATGTCAGAAACCATACCGGGTAAATATTGTACTGCAGCGTAATATAATGACTAGAGAACTCAAAAATTATTTATTCTTATAAATTGAAGATATTATCATTAAAATGATTATATCAGTGGCTAGTGTATAAAAAAATGACCATATTGGTAAAATTAATTTTTCAGTATATAATTATAATTAAGGGTAGTAGAATGCCAGTGCCTATACGCTAGAAGTAGATATCAAATACTATATAAATTTACAATCCATTATTAATTTGTTCTCTATTTATAATCCTAGGTTGAATGTGAGGTAATGAGCAAGAAGATCTACAAAATTTTAGATAATCCTATATCTTAAGATTTCGTGCTCTGTGATAAAGATTACTTTGCAATCTTCAGTGGAGATATACCAATAGATATATAGGCATTCTAGCACCCTAAATTATAATTATATCTTTATAATTATACACTTAAAAATTAATTTTACTGATATGGTCATTTTTTTAATGCTAGCCACTGATATAATCATTTATATATAATAATATAAATAATATATATATGATTGTATATATATATAGTTTTAGGGAAAAGTATATCTCTACTGAAGATTGCAAAGTTTTTACCTGTAAATTTGGATTTTTATCTCTAATATTATTATTATATGATTGTACAAATATATATATATATCTACACACCGTATTTTAATGTGTATAAGGAACCCTTTTTTGTCAAAAATTAGGCTAAAAAATATGGGAGTTTCTTAAACATGGATAGTATTATAATCCCTTTTTCCCAAATTTTAAACCACAAAAATTAGGGTATTTCTTATACACAAAAGTTGCTTATACACATTAAAATATGGTATATAATATTGTATATATGTGTGTGTATGTGTGTGTATTCCAATTTATATTATTAGTTTGGATGACTGAAGATCTTGAGTTAATTTTTAATGAAACTTTTTAAGAGAATTTATTTGTGGAAGCAAGGTCTAGAATTGAAGGGCCTTAGAGTCAACCTAGCTAAAACCAAAATCCTAATAGGTAGGAAGGTAGATAAAACACAAACCCCTTCAGGTAGATGGCCCTGCTCAGTATGTAGAAAAGGAGTAGGTAGTAACTCTATAAGATATACCCGGTGCAAGCTATGGACACATAAGAGGTGCAGCAACATCAAAGGCAGGTTAACTAGCAAGTTAGTTTTTGTTTGTGGCAGATGTTCAGGTGCAATAAAGACTGTAAACAAACAGGAAACAACTTCTATCTCATTCCAGGGTGAAAAACTAGAGGTAGTCGATAGCTTCCGCTATCTGGGCGACCAAGTTAGTAGTGGGGGTGGGTGCGCTGAAAGTGTAGCTGCTAGAATAAGAATAGCCTGGGCAAAGTTTAGAGAGCTCTTACCCCTGATGGCGACAAAGGGACTCTCACTCAGAGTAAAAGGCAGACTGTATGACGCATGCGTACGAACAGCCATGCTACATGGCAGTGAAACATGGACTGTAACTGCTGAGGACATACGTAAGCTCGCAAGGAATGAAGCCAGTATGCTCCGTTGGATGTGTAATGTCAATGTGAATACCCGTCAGAGTGTAAGTATCTTGAGAGAAAAGCTGAACATTAGAAGCATCAGTTGTGGTATGCAAGAGAGACGATTGCGCTAGTATGGACATGTGGTGAGAATGGATGAGGATAGCTGCGTGAAAAAGTGCCACACCCTAACAGTTGAGGGAACCCGTGGAAGAGGTAGGCCCAGGAAGACCTGGGCTGAGGTGGTGAGGCAAGACCTTCGTACATTGGGCCTCACCGAGGCGATGACTACTGACCGAGACCTTTGGAAATGTGCTGTGTGTGAGAAGACCCGGCAAGCCAAGTAAGATCGTTGCCAGTCCCCCTGGACTGGCTCTTGTGCGGGTGGCACATGAGATGCACCATTTTGAGCGTGGCCGTTGCCAGTACCGCCTGACTGGCTCCCGTAGGATTTTCGAGTGAGATCGTTGCCAGTGCCCCTGGACTGGCCTGTGCGGGTGGCACATAAAAGACACCATTTCGAGTGTGGCCGTTTTCGTGCGGGTGACACGTAAAAGCACCCACTACACTCTCTGAGTGGTTGGCGTTAGGAAGGGCATCCAGCTGTAGAAACTCTGCCAAATTAGATTGGAGCCTGGTGTTGCCATCCGGTTTCACCAGTCCTCAGTCGAATCGTCCAACCCATGCTAGCATGGAAAGCGGACGTTAAACGATGATGATGATGATGATGATGATGATATATATATATATATATGTATATGTATATATATATATATATATATATATATATATATATATATATATATATATTATATATATCATATATATCAGAGAAAACTGAAGTACATGATGAAAGGGAGAGGAAACAAAGCAAGCAACAATATCAGACTATGCACTAAATATATGTGTGTGTATAAATGTTATATATATATATATATATATATATATATACAGATATATACATATGTGTGTGTATATATATGTATGTGTATATATGTCTATGCATGTGTGTATAGTGTATTTATAGTGTGTGTGTGTGTGCATGTTTATACACACACACAGAGGCATATATATATATATATATATATATATATATGTAACATATGCATATGTACATATTTTGATATGCTTGTAGAAGTTTATCAAAGGCCACTCGTTTAGGCCTGAAGCTACAGTGGCCAACCAAGAGAAATCTTTCTAGAGGAAAATGACATTAATGCAAAGAAATTCTAGCATGAAAACATTTTTCTGTCAAATAATGAATGCTACGGGTGTGTGAGGTGCAGGGTAGAAGATTCTGGCTGACTTACAGCTTGAAATGCCAAACTTCTTTTTTATTTTTGTGTCCCCTCCACTGATCCCAAATTGTTGTGATTAGTGTTTTGAAATGGTTTCTGACTTCTGAACTGCTTTTGGACCTTAAGAGATTAGATTATCATTATTAATGGGAGTGGTGTGTGGTAGAAAGAGGTGGGTGGTGGTGTAAAAGAAAGGGGACTACAGGCAGTAGACTAAATTTTGGCCTAATTGTATTATGGTATTTAATTTTTGACCCTCAACTTTCTGAGTTCAAAATCCTGCTGAGCATATTGTTGTGAAGGCATGTCATTAAATTAATTGACCTTAATAATACAGCAAAGAATATTAGTTGGAATTATAATTGTTTTTGGCATGTCAACTTTATGGAATATACTTGGGATAATAAGAGAAGAATTTAAGCTAAGTTTCTGCAAAATGGACCTTCCACTGAGTAGCATATCTCTTTTTATAGAAATGGTCATATGTACATGCAGGTTTGACTGTGAGGTAAGAAGCTTGCTCCTAACATATGGTCTTGGGTTCAGTCCCATTGAGTGGCGCCTTATGAATGGATTTGGTAGATGGAAACTGAAAGAAGCCTATTGTATATATGTATATATATATATGTATCTGTGAATGTGTGTGTGTGATTTGTTTCTTGGTCTAAATGATGGTGTATGCAGTGATGTGTTGTTAAGAAGTTTTGGGTTCAGTCTCACCATGTGTAGCACATATGGCATGTATCTTCTCCCGTGGCCTCTAGTTGGCTTAAGTCCTTGTGAGTGGAATTTTTTAAACAGAAACTATGCTGAAGCCTATCACATACACACAAAACACACCCACACATACACACAATTTATTGTACATACTGACATTGCACATCCAGTGGAGCATACTAGCTTCATTTCTTTCTAGTCATTGCATATACTCTGCATTCACAGCCCATGTCTCACAACCAAATAGCATTGCAGTTCATACCCAAGTGTTATACAACTTGCCTTTCACCCTGAGAGAAGCTTTGGTTACCAGCAGAAGCAATAGCTCTCTGGACTTTATCTAGCTGGTTCATACCCAGCAACTATACTTTCAAAACATCCTCCTCCACTGTTAATTAGGTCACCTAGGTAACTGAAACCTTCCACTATCTCTAAGGACCCTCCTTGGCATTCGAGAAAATCTCTTTCCTATGTGTTCTTAGTGTTTATTGGTATTATGCATATGCTACAAAGTCAACTTTCTCTGTTAACCTTCCTGTGAATCCACTGCAACTCTTATGCACCCATAGACTGAATGCTGTGTGCATGTGCATGTGTGTGTGTGTGTGTGTATGTACCATTCCCCTGTACATCAGTCTCATTAACAATGCTTAAGGTCCAGGTGCAGCTCAGCAGTCAGAAACCATTTCAAAACACTAATCACAACAATTTGGGATTGGTGCACACACACACATGCATGCACGCACACACACACACACACACACATCATGCATACACACACACATACATGCATGCATGCATGCACACACACATGCATGCATGCGCACCCACATACACACAGAGAAAAAAAAATTGATTTCAAGCTGTATGTGTGCATATATATATATATGTGTGTGTGTGTGTGTGTGTGCATGTATATATATGCACACCTACTTACCTACACACAAGTGCTCCAGCATGGCCGCAGACTTTGGGCTGAAACATATAAAAGAATAAAAGAATGTCTAGAAATATACATGCATGCCTGCATCCAAACATGCATATGCATGTATCTACATATGAGCATTGATAAATAAGTACATACATACACACATACATACATACATACATACACACATACATACATACATACATACATACATACACACATACATACATACATACATACATACATACATACATACATACATACACACACACATACATACATACATACATACATACATACATACATACATACACACATACATACATACACACATACATACATACATACATACATACATACACACATACATACATACATACATACATACATACATACATACATGTGATGAGCTTTAACATGGTTAACGTTCATTAAATTCTACTCAGAGGGTCAGTTGGGGATTTCAAGATTAGGCACTTGTCAAGGGTTTCATGCAGTAGGATCAAACCTGGGACCATAAGGTTGGAGAGTAATCTTTTTTAACCTTGCCTTCCCTGTGTCTGCCTGTATATCCATTTTAAAATGACATACACTTACATATATTCACAGGCACACACCTCTGCCTATATTTGTAAAAACTTTTTTCTGCTATAATAAAATGGTATTTATATATATGCGTGTGTGTGTGTGTGTGTGTGTGTGTGTGTGTGTGTGTGTGTGTGTGTGGATATTTATATATATGTGTGTGTGTATATACAAATCCGTGTGTATTTGAAAAAAAAACCCCATTATAGATCATTGTTTGTTCAACTTGTCAATATAGGGTAAAATAAACATTGTCAGAATTACAATAGCCACTCATAGTACAAGAAAGAGTTAGAAAATCATATTGTCATATATGTGTGTGTATGTATACACACCAAAATTCATACCTGTATCTTTATATACGTGTTTATCTATGCTTGTGTATCTGCGTATGTGAATGTGGTGTGTTAATGTCTGTGTCTAGGGCAAAATCTCTGGCAAACTGAATACAAAATAAGCTCACTTAGTAATATCAACATTGTAACTTGTAGCTAACCAGCCAACCCCTCTGCTCTATTTTCCATTTACAAATTACCCACCTCTGCTATAGTTCATTGTAATGGACATTTGGTCCTTTTCCTCTACACCTCATTCACAAACCCCTTGTGTGGGAGTATTGGGACTAAGGGAGTAATGGTAGTTAATTTATATATATATATTCTTTTATTCTTTTACTTGTTTCAGTCATTTTGATTGTAGCCATGCTGGAGCACTGCCATAATGAAGTAATTGTTTATATTGTGTGAAGGCATGGCTGTGTGGTTAAGAGGTTTGGTTTGCAGTTATGTGGTTTAGAGTTCAGTCCTATTGCACAGCACCTTGAGCAAGAATCTTCTACTATAGGACCAGGTCCAGGCTGATTAATGCCATGTGAATGAATTTCATGAGTGGAAACTGTACAGAAGCTAATCGTGTATGTCTATTTATATATCAAGTAAAAGCACCTAACACACTCTGTAAAGTGGTTGGTGTTAGGAAGGACATCTAACCGCAGAAACCATGCCAAATCAGACTGAAGTCTGGTACAGCTCCCCAGCTTACTACCTCTGGTCAAACCGTCCGACACATACCAGCATGGACAACAGATGTTAAATGATGATGATGATGATGATGATGATGATGATGATGATGATGATGATGATGATGATGATGATGATGATGATGATGATGATGATGATTTCAAATTTTGGCACAAGGTCAGTAATTTTAGAAGAAGTGGGTTAGTTGATTGTATCAATTTCAGTACTCACTTGGTACTTTATTTTATCAACCCTGTAAAAATGACAGAGTCAGTCTTCGTGGAATTTGAACACAGAATTTAAAGAACTCGAAGAAATGCTGTTTAGCATTTTCTCCAATGTGCTAATAGTTCTACCAGCTTGCCACCTTTAATAATAATACTAAAAATAATAATAATAATGATAATAATAATCCTTTCTCTTATAGGCACAAGGCCTGAAATTTTTTGGGGAGGGGGGGCTCATCAATTACATCAACCCCAGTGTTTCACTGGTACTTAATTCATCGACCCCAAAAGGATGAAAGGCAAAATCAACCTCAGTGGAATTTGAACTCAGAACATAAAGATGGACGAAATGCCGCAAAGCATTTTGCCTGGCATGCTAATGATTCTGCCAGATCACCGCTTTAATAATAATAACAATAATGATAATTATCTTCAATCAACAACATCACAATATTGGATACTGTGCGATGTTTTTTAAATAATAATAATAATAATAATGCTGATGACGACAATGATGACGAATACTTAGAAAACTGTAATGTAACCATCAACAGACATTAATTCAACATACTTCCATTTCATATGGAAACCTTTTGCAAAGGCCTCTAAAAGAATACCCCCATCAAATAAATAGATAAAATATGTCCCTAGAGATTGAACTGATCTCTTTGTATAGAAATACAGCATCTTTCTCTGGGTCTTAAATAAACAAATGCCAAACATGTAAAGTGCATTAAAATATTTCCATTTTGCCAACCATCAAAACTCCAAATCAATTTGAAGCACAATGGAATGGGAATATTAAGGTAATATGTGAACAACTGGCCCATCTATTGTTACTTGCTATTTCTGGGAGAAAAGGACAAGGTGTATACCTTGGACCAACAATAATATGAATAACAACAATTATATCAACAACAACAACAACGATGAAATAATTGTATATAGTGCTCAGGTGCACCACAACTCTTCAATTTATAAGTTCTTTTAACTACATACATGTTCTAGTTGCTTTTGCTGCTGCTACTACTACTACTACTACTACTACTACTACTACTTTCTACTAAAGGCACACACATATACACTGTCGTATATATATATATATATATATATATATATATATATATATATATATATCACCATCATAATCATCATCATCGTTTAATGTCCGCTTTCCATGCTACCATGGGTTGGACGATTTGACTGAGGACTGGCAAGCCAGAAGGCTGCACCAGGCTCCAATCTGATCTGGCAGAGTTTCTACAGCTGGATGCTATTCCTAATGCCAACCACTCCAAGAATGTAGTGGGTGCTTTTATGTGCCA